>NC_069503.1:1072519192-1072731692 GCF_027579735.1 Bombina bombina | reverse complement strand
TTTAATCTGGCCCTTTATTGGCAATTGATGGGTCAGCCTGTAAAATATGCCAATGTTTAAATAAAATGGTCATGTTAATTATTGTTATAGGTACTAATGAATCTTGTGTTTACATGCTGTAGTGTTAAATCATTTGTTATTCCCATACAGCAGGTCATCCCTAGTTTTAATTATTGACTTGTTATATGCTACCTTCAAAGACCTGTTGAGAGTAGCTTCTTGCTCTAAGTTAGCACTCCACTCATAATAGTAGGTGAAAAAATATAGTACAAGTTGGTTAAAAAAACAGGCTTAAGTAATGGTAACTTTAGATGCAATCATTGCTCTGTACAGGGAGTGCAGAATTATAAGGCAAATGAGTATTTTGACCACATCATCCTCTTTATGCATGTTGTCCAAGCTGTATAGGCTCGAAAGCCTACTACCAATTAAGCATATTAGGTGATGTGCATCTCTGTAATGAGAAGGGGTGTGGTCTAATGACATCAACACCCTATATCAGGTGTGCATAATTATTAGGCAACTTCCTTTCCTTTGGCAAAATGGGTCAAAAGAAGGACTTGACAGGCTCAGAAAAGTAAAAAAGAGTGAGATATCTTGCAGAGGGATGCAGCACTCTTAAAATTGCAAAGCTTCTGAAGCGTGATCATCGAACAATCAAGCGTTTCATTCAAAATAGTCAACAGGGTCGCAAGAAGCGTGTGGAAAAACCAAGGCGCAAAATAACTGCCCATGAACTGAGAAAAGTCAAGCATGCAGCTGCCAAGATGCCACTTGCCACCAGTTTGGCCATATTTCAGAGCTGCAACATCACTGGAGTGCCCAAAAGCACAAGGTGTGCAATACTCAGAGACATGGCCAAGGTAAGAAAGGCTGAAAGACGACCACCACTGAACAAGACACACAAGCTGAAACATCAAGACTGGGCCAAGAAATATCTCAAGACTGATTTTTCTAAGGTTTTATGGACTGATGAAATGAGAGTGAGTCTTGATGGGCCAGATGGATGGGCCCGTGGCTGGATTGGTAAAGGGCAGAGAGCTCCAGTCCGACTCAGATGCCAGCAAGGTGGAGGTGGAGTACTGGTTTGGGCTGGTATCATCAAAGATGAGCTTGTGGGGCCTTTTCGGGTTGAGGATGGAGTCAAGCTCAACTCCCAGTCCTACTGCCAGTTTCTGGAAGACACCTTCTTCAAGCAGTGGTACAGGAAGAAGTCTGCATCCTTCAAGAAAAACATGATTTTCATGCAGGACAATGCTCCATCACACGCGTCCAAGTACTCCACAGCGTGGCTGGCAAGAAAGGGTATAAAAGAAGAAAATATAATGACATGGCCTCCTTGTTCACCTGATCTGAACCCCATTGAGAACCTGTGGTCCATCATCAAATGTGAGATTTACAAGGAGGGAAAACAGTACACCTCTCTGAACAGTGTCTGGGAGGCTGTGGTTGCTGCTGCACGCAATGTTGATGGTGAACAGATCAAAACACTGACAGAATCCATGGATGGCAGGCTTTTGAGTGTCCTTGCAAAGAAAGGTGGCTATATTGGTCACTGATTTGTTTTTGTTTTGTTTTTGAATGTCAGAAATGTATATTTGTGAATGTTGAGATGTTATATTGGTTTTACTGGTAAAAATAAATATTTGAAATGGGTATATATTTGTTTTTTGTTAAGTTGCCTAATAATTATGCACAGTAATAGTCACCTGCACACGCAGATATCCCCCTAAAATAGCTAAAACTAAAAACAAACTAAAAACTACTTCCAAAAATATTCAGCTTTGATATTAATGAGTTTTTTGGGTTAATTGAGAACATGGTTGTTGTTCAATAATAAAATTAATCCTCAAAAATACAACTTGCCTAATAATTCTGCACTCCCTGTATGTAAAAATATGAAAGCAGATACGGGATTTATGGATAAATCTGGGATAAACCATAAGATCAAAGGACATTTTACTTGTAAGAGTGAGGGGTGGTCTATATGATTTTCTGTAGAGAATTAAATGAAAGAATTAGGGAACATAAATGTGATATTGAATATAAATGTATTAAAACTAGTAGTGTAGCAAGACACTTTGTAGACTGCCATATGAGTAACCAAAACACTCCAATATTTAGAGGATTTGAACTAATAGATCTGCATAATAGAGGTGGTAACCTAGATAATAAAATGCTGCAGTCAGTGTGTAAATGGATTTACAGTCTAAGACCTTTAAAACAATGGGGACTAAATGAAGAACTACATATGGCTCCTTTTCTCTGTAATTGAATTTACACTCTCACTCAGTCCCCCGATGCAAAAACTCTAGGTCACACAATCCTAACAATCTCATCTCTATTAACCCACAGTGCTTATCCCCTCTCTTTTCTTGTGCTTTTTGGAATGCTCGCTCTGTCTGTAACAAACTCAAAACCTGTTTGTTTCTAACACTGTCAATCTTCAAGCAATTACTCAAACCTGGTTATCATCTTCTGACACTGCTTCCATTGTTGCTCTCACGCACGGTGGTCTCCACTTTAGCCGCACACCTAGGCCAGGTGAGAGACATGGTGGCGATATTGGAATCTTACTCTCCCCCTCCTGCTCCTTTCAGCACCTGCAGCCTCATCCATCTCTCTCCTTTTCCTCCTTTGAAGTTCACTGCATCTGACTATTCTCCCCCCTCTCCCTCAGGGTGGCAGTTATCTATCGTCCCCCTGGACCAACCTCCCAATTCCTTGATAACTTTGCTGCCTGGCTTTCTCACTTTCTCTCTACAAATACACCTACTTTAATCCTGAGGGACTTCAACATTCCCATTGATAACCCATCTGCCCCTGCTGCCTCTAAGCTTCTCTCACTCACAAACTCCTTTGGTCTCTCACAATCCACCCTATTCCCTCCCCAAATACGCAAAACCCCACGTCGTCAGCTCCAACCTTGGCACTCTAGGCAAACACGCTACCTGCAAAAATGCTCTTGTGCTGCTGAACGTGCCTGGAGGAAATCCCGCTCTGAATCAGATTTCCTCCACTATAAGTTCATTCTTTATTCTTATTCCTCTGCCCTTCACTTAGCCAAGCAAACCTACTACTCTTCTCTCATATCTACTCACTCCTCAAACCCTAAACGTCTCTTCTCCGTTTTCAACTCTCTCCTTTATCCACCTGCACCACCCCCTTCATCTGCCTTTAGTGCTCAAGACCTGCAAAAGTATAAATAAAGCGCTGAAGCCTAAAGATTACCACAAACCGCTCCCAGACCACCTCCCAAAAAGTGGTACATAAACAGAAAAACAATACAAATAGAGAGAGGGCGCTTGTAAGCTAGAGGTAATTCACCACATTTATTCACGGACCAATTGTCCAAAATACACAAGAGATAATGTATGTACAAATAAAATAAATGCTAAAATCGAGGGACGTCTCACTATAAGATTAAATATAAAACATGCGCACCACAATAGTATAGTAAAAGAAAAAGAAAAAAGAAAAAAAACAATAATCTTTGCCAAATAACCACCGTAAAAAAAACACAGATGAAAATCGCAACTTTGGAATGTCAGATACCAATTAGTTATTGTAGATGTTGGATGGTATTTCGTCACCAAAAGTGTAGGATATCCCCCGGTCTAATTAGACCAAAAAGTAATGTTCCAATATGAATGCAAATATGTTGCAAAAGTGTTGCAAAAGTCAGTTCTTCTTATGCTTATAAGTAAATGGAATAAACTTGAAGTTGTTGTTTATATAACCTGTCAAACCTCCTAATAGGAGGATAATAGTGTTAATCTATCACTGTTCGGATGTTATAGAAAAAGTGAGAGAGGTGGCGTTTATCCCACTTAATAACCAAAACAGCCGTATGATATAATATACTGTCGATCTTACCAGATTGCTGGTATATCTGATCAGCGTCTCACCACTGGGAAACCAAAACAGCTGGTAGGTGTATGATATACTGTCGGTCTTACCAGATTGCTGATGTATCTGATCGGTGTCTCGCCACTGGGAAACTAAAACAGCCAGTCGGTGTATGATATACTGTTGGTCTTACCAAATTATTAATGTGTCCGGTCGGCGTCTCGCCTGATTCAATTACCGCTGCTCTTTGTTTTTGGCATCAGTGATGTCAGTGAAGTCAGCAGGTTCCTGGTGATATTGGATTTTGTTCCAAGATGTGGAAGCCCGCACTTAGCGTATATCACGCGCGGGTAGACTAGGTACCTAGTAAATGAAAAGAGTTCTTAACCAGGAAAAAAACAGCTTGTATTCCTTTCAATGCGTTTCACCTGTTAGTGGGCTTTTTCAAGATGACAGCTGCTCCTGGTACTTGGTTTAAAAACTTGCGGCTTTCACTCCATTGGTTGTGTCCCAAATTAATTGCTTCTTAAGGTGGATTTTATTTAAGGTGGTATGGAACGTCCATGTGTTTAACATATATACACTTTATCTGGATATTTTTCTTAGCAATTGATGTATTGTTATTCAAAAATTGTTGTATTAATATTAAAAACACAGATGTTATTTTTTTAGAGACTAATCATTATTTTATTGAGAAGGCTTTATTTAAAGACAAATGTTGTGTTTAAAAACATACAGTACAGTTTTTTCATGGTGTTTTATACACATGCTCAAGACCTGGCAGACTACTTTTTCAACAAAACAATTACTATCCGAAGTAATATCCCAACACAAGACTGGAACCTTCTATCTCTGCCCCCGGCAACCCCCTCCACCACTCTCAGCACCTTCCCCCCTACCACTGAGACTGAAGTGAGTTCCCTTTTGTCTTCTTCACACCTCACTACCTGCCCACTTGACCCTATCCCTTCACATCTAATACCTTCTCTGTCTTCTACCCTCACTCCAGCTCTTACTCACATATTGAACCTATCCCTTACTACCGGTTCATTCCCATCTTCCTTCAAACATGCAAAGGTTACCCCCATCCTCAAAAAACCCTCCCTCAACCCCAATTCTCCTGCAAACTACCGCCCCATATCACTGCTTCCACTAGCTTCAAAAGTCCTGGAAAAACTAGTCTTCGATCGCTTAACCCACTTCTTGTCCTCCAACTCACTGCTTGACCCCTTGCAATCTGGCTTCCATTCCAAACACTCAACTGAGACTGCCCTCACCAAGGTTACTAATGATCTTCTTTCTGCTAAAAAAAATGGCCATTACTCAATACTTATTTTACTTGATCTATCTGCTACCTTTGACCATCCCCTTCTCCTACGGACTCTCAGCTCCCTTGGTCTCTCAGACACTGCTCTTTCCTGGGTGCACTCTTATCTCTCTAATAGGTCTTTTTCTGTCTCCTTTGCTGGCGACTCCTCCTCTCCAGTGCCTCTGGCTGTTGGAGTACCTCAAGGCTCTGTTCTGGGTCCTCTACTCTTCTCTATTTATACATCCTCACTGGGTAAACTTATCAGTAGCTATGGCTTCAACTACCACCTCTATGCTGATGATACTCAGATCTACCTATCCACCTCTTCACTTTCTCCTTCTGTCCTTTCTCACATCAGTGTCTGCTTATCTGGCATTTCTTCTTGGATGGCCTCTCACCACCTAAAAATCAATATGTCCAAGACTGAGCTCCTTCTAATCCCCCCTCTAATTCTACCCCAGTTGCCAACTTTTCAATCACTGTTGGTGACACCACTATCTCCCCATCACCCCAAGTCCGCTGCCTAGGAGTTACACTTGACTCCAATCTGTCCTTCATAACCCACATCCAATTGCTCTCTTCCTCCTGTCGCAACCACCTATGCAATATCTCCAAAATTCGTCCGTTTCTGAGTGCTGAAACTACTAAACAGATAATCCACTCCCTGGTAATCTCCCGACTTGACTACTGTAATAACCTACTAACTGGCCTCCCTCTCTCCCACCTCTCCCCTCTTCAATCCATCCTACATGCCTCTGCTAGGCTAATCCACCTCTCCCGACGCTCTGTATCTGCTGCACCTCTCTTCGAGTCCCTTCACTGGCTACCCATCCACAGCAGAATTAAATTCGAAATTCTCATCCTCACCTACAAAGCCCTTACCAACGCAGCCCCCCCTACCTGTCCTCACTCATCAACACATATACTCCAGCCCGCCCCCTAAGATCCAACAATGACCTGCTCCTTGCATCTTCTACCATCACCTCCTTCCATGCTAGGCTACAGGACTTCTCTTGTGCGGCACCAACCATCTGGAATGCACTTCTAGAGCTGTTAGACTCTCCCCTAACCTTTCCTCTTTTAAACGCTCCCTAAAGACCTTTCTGTTCATGGAAGCCTATCTCCAAATCAGTAACAAATGAATTCCACTTGACTAATTGCTGCCCTCATCTAACTCCAGACTAACATCATTCTCACCTTTTCAGTCCCCACCTCCTGTTTCTCACCCTCCTATCAACTAGATTGTAAATTCCCACGGGAGCAGGGCCCTCAATTCCCCATTTGTTTGTTAAACTTTGTCTGGTGACTTTTATATTGTATTGTACTGTACTCTTATCTTTGTACCCATGGACAGCGCTGCAGAATCTGTTGGCGCTTTATAAATAAATAATAATAATAATGATGGATTAGGATTAAAATTGAAATTTGCCCCTATTTGTTTAGTATAGTAGATTGAATTGCTTTGCCAATTTAATGATTGTAATATTGTGCACATAATATTATAAAGGAAAAGAAAGAAAAGCATTCTTGCCACTAGCAATATAAATCTTTAAAATGTTATTTATTTATCAAGCAACGGATTCTGAAACATAAGGTAAGAAGCAGCGGTCTTAAGACCGCTGCTCCTTAAGTCGTCCGCCACCTCTGAGGTGGTGGACAGCGATCATTCTGATCAGATACGATCTGGATGATTGACACCCCCTGCTAGCGCCTGATTGGCCGCGAATGTGCAGGGGGCGGTATTGCACAAGCATTTCACGGAAAATGCTTGTGCAGTGATAAATGCCAACAACGTATGCTGTCGGCATTTATCAATGTCGGGCGGACATGATAAATTGGCTCCAGAGACTTAAAGGAATAGACTAGTCAAAATTAAACTTTCATGATTCAGATAGAGCATGCAATTTTAAACAACTTTCTAATTTAGTCCTATTATCAATTTTTCTTCGTTCTCTTGGTATCTTTATTTGAATGTAAGCTTATAAGCCGGGCCATTTTTGGTTCAGCACCTGGGTAGCTCTTGCTGATTGGTGGCTTTATTTAGACACCAATCAGAAAGTGCTACCCAGGTTCTGAACCAAAAATGGGCCGGCTCTTATGCTTACATTCTTGCCTTTTCAAATAAAGATACAAAGAGAACGAAGAAAAATTGATAATAGGAGTAAATAAGAAAATTGCTTAAAATGGCCCGCTCTCTCTGAATCATGAAAGTTTAATTTTGACTTTACTATTCCTTTAAGAAAAAAACAACAACATACATATATATATTTATACATATATATATTGATGCAATATGCATGAAAATGAAATTAGAGAGGTGCATACATTTGGGCACCCTTGTCATTTTGTTGATTTGAATACCTGTAACTACCTAGCACTGATTAATTGGAACACACAATTGGTTTGGTGAGCCCATTAAGCCTTGAACTTCATAGACAGGTGCATCCAATGATGAGAAAAGGTATTTAAGGTGGCCAATTGCCAGTTGTTGTTCTCTTTGACTCTCCTCTGAAGAGTGGCAACATGGGGGCCTCAAAACAACTCTCAAATGACCTGTTTAACATTATAGTTTAGGGTAAGGCTACAAAAAAGCTATCGCAGAGATTTAAGCTGTCGGTGTCCACTGTGAGGAACATAGTGAGGAAATGTAAGATCATAGGCACAGTTCTTGTTAAGGCCAGAAGTGGCAGGCCAAGTAAAATATCGGAGAGGAAAAGGCAAAGGATGGTGAGAATGATCAAAAACAGCCCGCAGACCATCTCCAAAGACCTACAACATCATGTTGCTGCAGTTGGTGTCACTGTGCATCGTTCAACAATTCAGCGCACTTTGCACAAGGAGAAGCTGTATGGGAGAGTGATGCGGAAGAAGCCTTTTTTGCACACACGCCACAAACAGAGTTGCTTGAGGTATGCAAACGCACATATGGACAAGCCAGCTTCATTTTGAAAGAAGGTGCTGTGGACTGATGAAACAAAGATTGGTTATTTGGTCATAACAAGGGGCGTTATGCATGGCGGTAAAAGAACACAGTGTTCCAAGACAAACACTTGCTACCCACAGTAAAATTTGGTGGAGGTTCCATCATGCTGTGGGGCTGTGTGGCTAGTGCTTGTACTGGGAATCTTGTTAAAGTTGAGGGTCGCATGGATTCCCCTCCATATCAGCAGATACTTGAGAAAAATGTTGAGGAATCAGTCACAAAGTTGAAGTTACGTCGGGGCTGGATATTTCAACAAGACAACGACCCAAAATACTGCTCAAAATATACTCTGGCATTTATGCAGAGGAACAAGTACAATGTTCTGGAATGGCCATCCCAGTCCCCAGACCTGAATATCATTGAAAATCTGTGGAGTGATTTGAAGCGGGCTATCCATGCTTGGCAACCATCAAACCTAACTGAACTGGAGATGTTTTGCAAGGAGGAATGGTCCAAAATACCTTCATCCAGAATCCAGACACTCATTACAGGCTATAGGAAGCGTCTAGAGGCTGTTATTTCTGCTAAAGGAGGCTCTACTAAATATTGATGCAATATTTCTGTTGGGGTGCCCACATTTATGCAAATGTCTAATTTTGTTTTGATGCATATGGCACATTTTCTGTTAATCCAATAAACCTAATTTCACTACTGAAATATTACTGGAAATTGCCAGGGGTACCTAAACTTTTGCATATGATTGTATATACAGTATATATATATATATATATATATATATATATATATATATATATATATATATATATATATATATATGTATATATATCAAAATATATTTAAAAATAAAAAGAACATTTTCTTCTATGGGAAGAACATTGGAATGTAAAGTATTTCTTACTTCCTTCGGGTTAAGCGCAGTTGGTCTAACGTGGTGTCAGGTTAGTGCGCTTGCGATAACTGTTAGTGTTTTTTCCCTTCTGCAGCACGCCCCATAGAAGTCTATGTGGAGTAAAAGCTAGTGGGGTTGCTATATTTGTCCTGAAGTTAGTGTGCCTTATCTTTCGCTCTTGTGCTAACTTTTTACTTTCACCTTGTAATATGCGAGCTAACCAGGCCACTTTAAAATGTAACTTTAAGTGCAGTGAGCGTGCGAGTGAAAAAAATATTTAGCATGTCACTTGTAATCTGACCCTATGGCCTCTAGTTATCAAGCTGTCTACTTACCTGCATTCGCCGGCCCAATACGCTAGCCTAAGCTCGCCTTACATCGCTGCCGCGGACCTAAATACATACGCCAAAGTTATCAAGAAAGCTGTCAAGAAGCCACGCACCAAGTACGGAGCGATGACTGTTGTTAACTGACAGTCATTGATCTCGCTGCTCATCCGATTGGCTGATTGGATCAGCCAATAGAATTGACGTTGCATTCTATTGGCTGATTACATCAGCCAATCGGATTTTTCCTACCTTAATTACGATTGGCTGATAGAATCCTATCAGCCAATCGGAATTCAAGGGACGCCATCTTGGATGACTTCATTTAAAGCAACCTTCATTCGCTGTTAGGACATCGGAAGAAGAGGATGGCTCCGCGTCGGCTGGATTCAAGATGGCTCCGCTACGCTCCGGTTGATTGAAGATAGAAGATGCCGCTTGGATGAAGACATCTGCCGCTTGGAAGACCTCTTCTGCCCCGATCGGATGAAGACTTCTGCTGGTCCGGATGTCCTCTTCTGCCCCATCGGATGACCAGTGGTGCCCAGCTGGGTGAAAACAACTCAAGGTAGGGTGATCTTCAATGGGGTAGTGTTAGGTTTTTTTAAGGGGGGATCGGGTTGGTTTAGAGTAGGGGTGTGTGGGTGATGTGTTGTAATGTTGGGGGGGGGTATTGTATTGCTTTTTTTTTACAGGTAAAAGAGCTGAGTACTTTGGGGCAATGCCCCGCAAAAGCCCTTTTAAGGGCTGGTAAAAGAGCTGATTACTTTTGTAATTTAGTTTAGGGTAGGGAATTTTATTTTTTGGGGGGCTTTTTTATTTTATTAGAGGGCTTAGATTAGGTGTAATTAGATTAAAATTCTTGTAATATTTTTTTATTTTTTGTAATTTAGTTTTTTTTGTAATATAGTTTAGTTTATTTAATTGTATTGTATTTTAGATCATTGTAGTTTATTAATTTAATTAATTTATCAATAATGTAGTGTTAGGTGTATTTGTAACTTAGGTTAGGATTTATTTTACAGGTAATTTTGTAATTATTTTAACTAGGTAGCTATTAAATAGTCATTAACTATTTAATAGCTATTGTACCTAGTTAAACTAAATACAAAGTTGCCCGTAAAATAAAAATAAACCCTAAAATAGCTACAATGTAATTATTAATTATATTGTAGCTATGTAACAGCTAGATTTAGAGTTTTGTCGGTAATGACCCGCATATCTAACACTGGCTTTTTTCTGGCCGCACCTTTAAAATAACTCTGGTATTGAGAGTCCACAGAATGGCTGCGTTAGGCTCCAAAAAAGGAGCGTATAGAATATTTAACGCAACTTCAACTCTCGATACCAGAGTTGGTTACGGACGCGGCCAGCCTCAAAAACGTGCTCGTGCACGATTCCCCCATAGGAAACAATGGGGCTGTTTGAGCTGAAAAAAAACCTAACACCTGCAAAAAAGCCGCGTTCAGCTCCTAACGCAGCCCCATTGCTTCCTATGGGGAAACACTTCCTACATCTGCACCTAACATTCTAACATGTACCCCGAGTCTAAACACCCCTAACCTTACACTTATTAACCCCTAATCTGCCGCCCCCGCTATCGCTGACCCCTGTATATTATTTTTAACCCCTAATCTGCTGCTCCGTAAACCGCCGCTACTTACATTATCCCTATGTACCCCTAATCTGCTGCCCCTAACACCGCCGACCCCTATATTATATTTATTAACCCCTAATCTGACTCCCACAATGTCGCCTCCACCTGCCTACACTTATTAACCCCTAATCTGCCGAGCGGACCGCATCGCTATTATTATAAAGTTATTAACCCCTAATCCGCCTCACTAACCCTATAATAAATAGTATTAACCCCTAATCTGCCCTCCCTAACATCGCCGACACCTAACTTCAATTATTAACCCCTAATCTGCCTACTGGAGCTCACCGCTATTCTAATAAATGTATTAACCCCTAAAGCTAAGTCTAACCCTAACACTAACACCCCCCTAAATTAAATATAATTTTAATCTAACGAAATTAATTAACTCTTCTTAAATAAATTATTCCTATTTAAAGCTAAATACTTACCTGTAAAATAAATCCTAATATAGCTACAATATAAATTATAATGATATTATAGCTATTTTAGGATTAATATTTATTTTACAGGTAACTTTGTATTTATTTTAACCAGGTACAATAGCTATTAAATAGTTAAGAACTATTTAATAGCTAAAATAGTTAAAATAATTGCAAATTTACCTGTAAAATAAATCCTAACCTAAGTTACAATTAAATCTAACACTACACTATCAATAAATAAATTAAATAAACTACCTATAATTATCTACAATTAAACCTAACACTACACTATCAATAAATAAATTAAATACAATTCCTACAAATAAATACAATGAAATAAACTAACTAAAGTACAAAAAATAAGAAAGAACTAAGTTACAAAAAATAAAAAAATATTTACAAACATTAGAAATATATTACAACAATTTTAAACTAATTACACCTACTCTAAGCCCCCTAATAAAATAACAAAGCCCCCCAAAATAAAAAAATGCCCTACCCTATTCTAAATTACTAAAGTTCAAAGCTCTTTTACCTTACCAGCCCTGAACAGGGCCCTTTGCGGGGCATGCCCCAAGAAGTTCAGCTCTTTTGCCTGTAAAAAAAAACATACAATACCCCCCCCCCAACATTACAACCCACCACCCACATACCCCTAATCTAACCCAAACACCCCTTAAATAAACCTAACACTAAGCCCCTGAAGATCTCCCTACCTTGAGTCGTTGTCACCCAGCCGAGCCAAATTCTTCATCCAAGCGGAGCAAGAAGAGGTCCTCTATCCGGTAGAAGTCTTCATCCAAGCGGGGCAGAAGAGGTCTTCCATCCGATTGAAGTCTTCATCCAAGCGGAATCTTCTATCGTCATCCATCCGGAGCGGAGCGGCAGCATCCTGAAGACCTCCGACGCGGAACATCCATCCTGGCCGACGACTGAACGACGAATGACGGTTCCTTTAAATGACGTCATCCAAGATGGCGTCCCTCGAATTCCGATTGGCTGATAGGATTCTATCAGCCAATCGGAATTGAGGTAGGAATATTCTGATTGGCTGATGGAATCAGCCAATCAGAATCAAGTTCAATCCGATTGGCTGATCCAATCAGCCAATCGGATTGAACTTGATTCTGATTGGCTGATTCCATCAGCCAATCAGAATATTCCTACCTTAATTCCGATTGGCTGATAGAATCCTATCAGCCAATCGGAATTCGAGGGACGCCATCTTGGATGACGTCATTTAAAGGAACCGTCATTCGTCGTTCAGTCGTCGGCCAGGATGGATTTTCCGCGTCGGAGGTCTTCAGGATGCTGCCGCTCCGCTCCGGATGGATGACGATAGAAGATTCCGCTTGGATGAAGACTTCAATCGGATGGAAGACCTCTTCTGCCCCGCTTGGATGAAGACTTCTACCGGATGAAGGATCTCTTCTTGCTCCGCTTGGATGAAGAATTTGTCTCAGCTGGGTGAAGACGACTCAAGGTAGGGAGATCTTCAGGGGCTTAGTGTTAGGTTTATTTAAGGGGGGTTTGGGTTAGATTAGGGGTATGTGGGTGGTGGGTTGTAATGTTGGGAGGGGGGTATTGTATGGTTTTTTTTTACAGGCAAAAGAGCTGAACTTCTTGGGGCATGCCCCGTAAAGGGCCCTGTTCAGGGCTGGTAAGGTAAAAGAGCTTTGAACTTTAGTAATTTAGAATTGGGTAGGGCATTTTTTTATTTTGGGGGGCTTTGTTATTTTATTAGGGGGCTTAGAGTAGGTGTAATTAGTTTAAAATTGTTGTAATATATTTCTAATGTTTGTAAATATTTTTTTATTTTTTGTAACTTAGTTCTTTTTTATTTTTTGTACTTTAGTTAGTTTATTTCATTGTATTTATTTGTAGGAATTGTATTTAATTTATTTATTGATAGTGTAGTGTTAGGTTTAATTGTAGATAATTATAGGTATTTTATTTAATTTATTTATTGATAGTGTAGTGTTAGGTTTAATTGTAACTTAGGTTAGGATTTATTTTACAGGTAAATTTGTAATTATTTTAACTATTTTAGCTATTAAATAGTTCTTAACTATTTAATAGCTATTGTACCTGGTTAAAATAAATACAAAGTTACCTGTAAAATAAATATTAATCCTAAAATAGCTATAATATCATTATAATTTATATTGTAGCTATATTAGGATTTATTTTACAGGTAAGTATTTAGCTTTAAATAGGAATAATTTATTTAAGAAGAGTTAATTAATTTCGTTAGATTAAAATTATATTTAATTTAGGGGGGTGTTAGTGTTAGGGTTAGACTTAACTTTAGGGGTTAATACATTTATTAGAATAGCAGTGAGCTCCAGTCGGCAGATTAGGGGTTAATAATTGAAGTTAGGTGTCGGCGATGTTAGGGAGGGCAGATTAGGGGTTAATACTATTTATTATAGGGTTAGTGAGGCGGATTAGGGGTTAATAACTTTATTATAGTAGCGGTGCGGTCCGCTCGGCAGATTAGGGGTTAATAAGTGTAGGCAGGTGGAGGCGACGTTGAGGGGGGCAGATTAGGGGTTAATAAATATAATATAGGGGTCGGCGGTGTTAGGGGCAGCAGATTAGGGGTACATAGCTATAATGTAGGTGGCGGCTCTTTGCGGTCGGCAGATTAGGGGTTAATTATTGTAGGTAGCTGGCTGCAACGTTGTGGGGGCAGGTTAGGGGTTAATAAATATAATATAGGGGTCGGCGGTGTTAGGGGCAGCAGATTAGGGGTACATAAGTATAACGTAGGTGGCGGTCGGCAGATTAGGGGTTAAAAAAATGTATTCAAGTGTCGGCGATGTGGGGGGGCCTCGGTTTAGGGGTACATAGGTAGTTTATGGGTGTTAGTGTACTTTAGAGTACAGTAGTTAAGAGCTTTATGAACCGGCGTTAGCCCAGAAAGCTCTTAACTACTGTTTTTTTTCTGCGGCTGGAGTTTTGTCGTTAGATTTCTAACGCTCACTTCAGCCACGACTCTAAATACCGGAGTTAGAAAGATCCCATTGAAAAGATAGGATACGCAATTGACGTAAGGGGATCTGCGGTATGGAAAAGTCACGGCTGAAAAGTGAGCGTTAGACCCTTTTTTGAATGACTCCAAATACCGGCGGTTGCCTAAAACCAGCGTTAGGAGCCTCTAACGCTGGTTTTCACGGCTACCGCCAAACTCCAAATCTAGGCCTTAGGGTTTATTTTATAGGTAAGTATTTAGTTTTAAATAGGATTAATTTATTTAATGATAGGAATATTTTTATAGATAAATTTAAATAATTAAGTTAGGGGGGGTGTTAGGGTTAGGGTTAGACTTAGGTTTTGGGGTTAATTCATTTAATATAGTGGCGGCGGTGTAGGGGGGGGGTAGATTAGGGGTTATTAAATGTACTGTAGGTGGCGGCGGTGTAGGGGGGCAGGATAGGGGTTAATAAATGTAATGTAGGCGGCGGAGGGCTCCGGGTGCGGCAGTTTAGGGGTTAAACAATTAATTTATTTGTGGTGGGGTCCGGGATTGGCAGGATAGGGGTTAATAACTTTATTTAGGTGGCGGCGGTATAGGGGGCGGCAGATTAAGGGTTAATAGGTATAATGTAGGTGGCGGCGGGGTCCGGGAGTGGCGGTTTAGGGGTTAATATATTTATTATATTTGCGGCGGGGTCCGGAAGAGGAGGTTTAGGGGTTAATAAGTTTATTATAGTGGCGGCAGGGGTCCGGGAGCGGCGGTTTAGGGGTAATAAGTTTATTTAGGTGCGGCGGGGTCCGGGGGGCAGATTATGGGTGTTTAGACTCGGGGTACATGTTAGGTGCAGACACTTCCCATATGAATCAATGGGATATCGGGCAGCAGCGAACATGAGCTCTCGCTGCTGTCAGACTCCCATTGATTCCTATGGGATCCGCCGCCTCCAGGGCAGCGGATTGAAAACCAGGTACGCTGACCCGGAATAGTGGCGAGCGTACCTGGTAGGTATTTGATAACTACCAAAAGTAGTCATATTGTGCCGAACTTGCGTTTGGAACATCTGTAGTGACGTAACCATCGATCTGTGTCGGACTGAGTCCGGCGGATCGTATGTTACTTCACTAGATTCTACTTTTGCCGGGCTGTAGGGCTTGATAACTACGGCGAAGCAGCCTCGCCACAAATACGCTGCGGAATTCTAGTGTATTTGCGGTTGACGGCTTGATAACTAGAGGCCTATGTGTTTACCCCTGCAAAGGGGATTTTCTTTAAAATGTAAGTTAGTCCAATAAAAGGTAATACTACTTTCTGCAATACTCTAGTCATTTTGTCACAAATAATATTAAACCTGATTTCTCTATGCATATTCCAACTCTTGAAGATCTAAAAGAGGATATTTATATTGTATTACACTATTTGCTGTATGAAAAATATGTTTCTGTACCGAAAAAATCCTTTATTTTCGTTTTTCTGCTTCTGTGGTGTCACTATCCACCAATAGAGAGAGGTTTTATGTTCTTATCAGCCAATGAGCTTCTTATTCCACAGACATTCGCTTTCTGTTTCAAAATTAAAAATAAACAATAACTAACATTTTTAATGCAGAAATAATAATAAACAGTGCTATTTCATCCACATAATAGTTTTTATTGTATGTCTCTTTAACATATTTAAGTAAAATGTAAAAACTGTTAACCTTGACTTTTAACTTGCTTTTAAATCACCATATGCTCCTGGGATCGGATAAAGGTAACGTTTATATTTATGGCAGATGCTAATCAGTATGATTGGTTAATAATAAACTTTTTAGCGTAATTTGTTCAGTATACACTGTAGGGATTTTGTTCTTAGTAGTAAAAATGTACCTAGCAACATAAAAGACTCGTCCATCTGTTGATGATGCCATAGGACATCACTGATGACGTCACAGGTAGCCTTGTGATAGTGCTAAAGGACGAATAAAGTTAAAAGAACTGAAAACTGAGACAAATCTCTCTAATTTCTTCACATTCCGTGGACCTGATTCACTAAAGTGTGAGCATTTTAGTAAATCAGATATTTTTTTCGTATTAGAGGGTTGTCTGAATTCTTAGTAATCTTAAACCACTGACAAGAGAAGATAATAAAAATAGGTAGTTAAAGTATTATAAATCAAAAATATTTCCATCTGTTTAACCTATGGAGCTGTTACCTAAAGTGTAAGGAATTCCTGTATAATAATTGTAGACAAATGTCTTAGTGGAAGGTTGTTTGAATTGTATAGAAAAAGCCTAGCTAACTTCAAAACAGGTCGGAGCCTATATTCACTTTCCAGTGATCCAAATATCTTCAGTTACTTACATTGTCCAATACGGTTGGTTCACAAAGATTTCAAGAACACAGAGACCAAACAGAATTTTAGGTACTGAAACAGAAGACTTATTTACATGACAGTCACCATTTTACCAATTGAAATAGCATGACTGAATTTTAATTTTGAATATAAATATTTCTTGCAATATGCGTTCATTAGCACACATGCTTCAGTAAAAGCTTTCAGTGATTCACTGGCATACACACATATGCTTTTGTGTCCCATTCACCCTCATTCACAGTGGTTTATATGATGCAAGGTCACTGACACAATATGCCACTAGCTATCTGAGCACAGTGTTGTACCAATGTGATAACTACAAGTAGATTGCAAAACTGCTTCAGTTTATTCCTGTTTTGACCATTATAGTCTCCTTAATATAAGGGTGGTTATTGGGTCATTAGAGTCAAAATGTGAGGGCACTGCTTGATGCTGCTTTCATCACGGGCAGAATGGGGTGAGGAGTATACTGGATCAATATAAGCAGGAAACTGGTAGAGCAGTTAGGAATTTCAGAATGCAGAATCCTGTTAAAATAATTCACTATTCTTATGGAGGAAGAAGGAATAACTGTGGACTTCATATTGTCCAAGGCTTGCAGTCATTAGTACTGAAAATAAATTATTAAGATTTCTTTCATCTTTTTTTTCTTTTCTTAAAAAACATATCCCCCATCCCTTGCCTGTCATTTCCCTTATAACATCTTAGCAGCATTTCCTAATAAGGGTTGGCTACCCCTAATTCCTGCTGGTGTCCCAGTTTCACTGCTGTATTTGGATAGTCTATTTACATTCAAAAGTTGTTTACAAAAAAACCTGTGAGGATAGATTCTGTGCAAAAGCCAAACAGCCAGCCTGAACAGAAACCAGTCATCTGGCAAAGCCTTTTAAATATTAATTATAAATAACACCATTTGTATATAGATCTGGTTTACAATCCGTCTATGTAAAGTAGTCACTTGCATTTGGCTCAACAATTTGAGTATATGGATTAAATGATAATGAAACAAATAATTAATATCCAACAGCTGATACTTAAAGGGATACTGAACCCAAATTTTTTCTTTCGTGATTCAGATAGAGCATGCAATTTTAAGCAATTTTCTATTTACTCCTATTATCAAATTTTCTTCGTTCCTTTGCTATTTTTATTTGAAAAAGAAGCCATCTAAGCTTTTTTTGGGTTCAGAACTCTGGAAAAGACTTTTTTATTGGTGGATGAATGTATCCACCAATCAGCAAGGACAACCCAGACTGTTCACCAAAAATGGGCCGGCATCTAAACTTACATTCTTGCATTTCAAATAAAGATACCAAGAGAATGAAGAAAATTTGTTAATAGGAGTTGCTTAAAATGTCATGCTCTATCTGAATGACAAAAGAAAAAAATTGGGTTCAGTGTCCCTTTAAAACTATTTTATTTGAAATATGTGCTTAAATAAATTAAATAAATTGTTATAGCTGTCGATTACAGGTAGAAAACCCTTTATTCAAGCTGATTGGAAGCAAAAAATGTTTACATTTTGGAATAGTTTGGATTTTGGAATCGTTTCCATTTCAGAATATTTGTATAGTTGCATCAGTAAAATGTGACAACAATATCTTATGTCATTTAGGCAATATTTACATGTCATTATACAGCTTATACGTGTAACCTAAAGGTAGTTTTATATACTTTTGTATACATAGAACCATCATAAAGAAAATATAGTGCTGTAATCAGAAAGGTAAAGGTGTGTTAAATAAATATAGTGCTGTAATCAGAAAGGTAAAGGTGTTTTTAAATAAATATAGACTTAGGGACCTATCTGCTCCATAACCCTGTCCGCCTGCTCTGACGAGGGGGACAGAAATCGACGGAATTCAACCCGATCGAGTACGATCGGGTTGACTGACACCTCCCTGCTGGCGGCCGAATGGCCGTGAGTCTGCAGGGGGCGGCGTTATACGGAGAGCGTATTGCTCTCCGCATTTAGCAAGGTCTTGCGGACCTAATCCGCACTGTCGGATCAGGTCCGCAAGACCTATGATAAATAGGCCTCTTAGCATTAACATTTTGAAACAAACACAAACCAAAGACACAAGAAGATTGTGACTTGCTGGTAGGGAAAATCATTTTAATTATTATTATATTTTTAACAAAATATTATTGTAAAATGTCTGGATTTCTGATGCTGGATTCTGAATTACCAGTTTGGTGATTTGTACCTCTATTCTATAAATAACAAATTACTTTTTTACATATTAGGGACATAAAACACTGAAAAAATGTTTCATGATACAGAGAATATCACATTTTTAGAAACACTTTCCAATTTACTTCTATTTGACCATTTACTTTGTTTGCTTGGTATCCTTTGTTGAAAAGCCGTTAGGAAGGTGAAGGAGTGTTCATGTGACTGGAACAGTATATGGTAGCAGTTTTACTATGTTATACATTTGCATGAACAGTAGGTGGCATTTGTATTTTTGATCATTGACTGCTTTAGAAATGTGCACGCTCCCTATCTAGATACCTCTCTTTAATAAAGCATATCAAGAGAAAGAAGTAATTTGATAAAAGAAGTAAATTAAAAACTTTAAAAAAAAATGTATGCTCTGTCTGAATTACAAAAGAAAAAAAATTGGTTTCATGTCCCTTTAATGGAATTATGGTTAATGCACCTATGACTGTAAAAGGGGATATAACCAAGTGCGTTTTACCCACCTTGCATGCTGCGAGTACAGGTGGTGACATTAAATGCGATGTCATTGTTAGTTGCAGTAGGTAAAACAAGAAAATGGGCATCAGAATACAAAATATATATCTTTTTTTGTGAACTGGAAGCATCTAATTGAAATTGAATTGCAATTGAAAGTTTGACATTTAGGGCCAAAGTAAAAAACTTTTATGATTTAAATAGGGCATGTAATTTTAAACAACTTGCCAATTTACTTTTATCACCAATTTTGCTTTGTTCTTTTGGTATTCATAGTTGAAAGCTAAAATTAGGAGGTTCATATGCATTAAGATTAGACTGCCTCTAATCTTAATGCATTTTGACCACTAGAGGGCATTAGTTCATGTGTTTCATATAGATAACATTGAGCTCATGCACGTGAAGTGACCTAGGAGTGAGCACTGATTGGCTAAAATGCAAGTCTGTCAAAAGAACTGAAATAAGGGGGCAGTCAGCAGAAGTTAAGATACAAGGTAAATACAGAGATAAAACGTATATAATTATAACTGCGTTGGTTATGAAAAATTGGGGAATGGGTAATAAAGGGATTATCTTTGTTTTAAACAACAAAAATTCTGGTGTTGACTGTCCCTTTAAGTTCAAAATGTTGTTCCCCATGAAGGGATAGATTACAATCCATAGTGCACAGTGTGTTAAATTGCTCTTGGCCCTGCACAATTACACACAATTTGGTTTTACAAATGGTTGAATATAAATTTTAACCAAAGCATCTTAATGCGCCCAATACATTTTTAGTGCACGCTATACTTTAAAAGTGTAGTGTAGAGCAGTATAAACACGTCCATTGTGTTCATATTACAAGTGTTTAAGTGTCACACTCCAAAATACCTCTAAAATGTATTCTTTGTTGAAAGCTAAACTTAGGTAGGCCCATATGCTAATTTCTAAACCCTTGAAAGCCGCTTCTTATCTCAGTGTATTTTGACAGTTTTTCACAGTTAGAAAGTGCTAGTTAATGTGTGTCATTTTGATAACATTGCGCTCACTCCTGTGGCGTTACTTATACGTCAGCACCGATTGGCTAAAATGTAAGTCTGTCTAAAGAACTGAAAGTCTGCAGTCTGCAGAGGCTTAGATACAAGGTAATCACAGAGGTAAAAAGTATATTTATATAACCGTGTTGGTTATGCAAAACTGGGGAATACGTAATAAAGGGATTTATCTATCTTTTTAAATAATAACAATTCAGGAGTAGATTGTCCCTTTAAAGAGCTAAGGTATATGAAAAGGGATGGAACTGGAAAGGGGTCAATGGTTTTTATGTGTGTGTGTGTGTATATATATCAAAATAACAAGAGTATTGCATTAAGCAATGATACTTTTTTATTGGACTAACTATACATTTATAAGATGACAAGCTTTAGGAAGAGTGTCTTCCTTTTTCAAGTCTGAAGCAATACTGACCAATTTGATGGAATTTACAGATTATATCTTAAAACACAGGCTAAAAAAACAAAGTGTTACACAGGTCTGAATGCAGGGGGAGGAGGGGTGTCGTAAAAATCATGATGGGGGTTTAGAGACAGGCAGATAGTGTCAGTAAAAGATTAAAGGCAGGGGAAATATATGGAAAATAATACACAAAGCATATACTGACATAAAGTTAAATATCAACATAGAATCCATATGAATAAAAATGGGAAATTAGGTATACAGGGGAATATAAAATAATCAAAAAAAGGAGAAAGGAAAGAAAGGAAAAAAAGGGGAATAATATTAATGACAAAAGTGTGGACATAGGCTTACCTGCGTACCTATGCATAGAGAGTGTGGAATATACAATGTAATTGACTAAAGTATATGAAAGTACTTTACAAAAAATTTTGATAATGGGTTAAGAAACCACATTAGAGTCCACATTTAGTCCAGAATTTATCAAGCTGAAGTGCATTATCATTTTCATTTCAAAGGTTTTTCTTTCCATGGTGTTTTTGAAGTTGCCTCTGAGAATCTTGATTTTTAGGTTTTGGATGGAGTGGTCAGGTTGGGTGAAATGGTGACCAACAGGGGTACAGTATTTTGTTTCACAGTGGTTTTTGATTGAGTGTCTATGTAAGTTGATCCAAAGGTGCAGTTTTTGGCTTGTTTCTCCAATATAACATCCCACTTCACATGCAGTGCAATGTAACATGTATACCACATTTGCAGATATACATGAATATGCCCCTTTAATGTTATAGGATTTGCTCTTGTGATTAGTTGTGCTGCTTTCACAAATGTGTTGACATAGTTTGCAGAGAGCTTTGTTGCAGCACTTGGTTCCATTCTGGGTGTTCTTTTAATCAAGGGGTAGCTTTCTGTTGACCAGTTTCTGTTTTAGGTTGGGTGGTTGTCTGAGTGCCAGGATAGGGGGTTTTGGAAAGACTTTTTTGAGTGTGGGATCCTCTAAGAGTAGTGGCTGTAAGTCTTTTATGATTTTTCGTATTCCTTCTACAGCAGGGTTATATTTGACAACTAGTCTCTGAGATATCAGTACTGTCTAAAGGATTATTATTCTGTCCAAGTACAAATCTTGACAACATACAACTGTACTCAGACTAAGAAGAATTCTTCAGGACATTGCGGCTAAAATAATTTTTTATGACAAAGAAAATACCAGCACTATGGAGGACTACAATGGAAGCAAAAAGAACACAATCTTCACACCTGCACCAGGACGCAACACAAAATTGGAGAGCTATATTGAAAGCTTCTGGTTAAGAACAGCATCCCTGCTTAACACACAGCAGAAAAAAGTAATGTATAACCTCTCACATTTTGAAAAAAACGCTATAAAAAACTTAAAAAACAATGAAAATATTACGATTAAGCCTGTGGACAAGGGAGGAGCAGTGGTGATCATGAATACACAGGACTACATCACAGAGGGAAATAGACAATTATCAGATCAAACTTATTACAATAAACTGGAAAAGGACCCCACCCAAGAATACATTTTGCAACTTAGAAAACTAATAAAAACATTCCCTAAACACACGCAACTTAAACTGGACATACTGGTGCCCTCTAACCCTAGCATAGGGACATTCTACATGCTCCCAAAAATCCACAAACAAGGGAACCCAGGGAGACCAATAATAACTGTCATGGACACTCTAACTGAGCAAATCTCGGGCCTAGTGGAGAATATTCTTAAAGGGACAGTACACTGTAAAATTGTTTTTCCATAAATGTATTTTAAATAACTTGTTATACCAACTACAGAGTATAAAATATTTGAGAAATTGCATTTTCAGGTTTATTTGTATATCTGAAGTAGCTGGTTTTGTGCTTTGAAACCACAGCCTATTACAATGGGTTGAGCTTCAGGTAATATCAGATCTCATTATGTTATCACTTTTATGTACACAGACTTGCTTCCTTATCTTATATTTGTCTGGAACACCAAACCTCAATACATAGAGAGAACAATGGAAAATTATCATTTTATTACTTAACTATCATGCCCCCCACTGAGGGTGTAACTTCTTCTGCTGGCTGTGTTTACTTAGGCTTGTCAATAGCGTATACGCCAGTATCAAAACTTTCAGTATAGGTTGGGAAACCACAAGCTAAATCAGCTATTTCAAATGCTGAAATATGAGTAAAGGAGCTACTTGCAACCAATTTAATACACTCTAGCAGGTAAAAAGGAACATTGGGAATAATTTAAAGGGGAGAAAGTTTTTGGGTGAACTGTCCCTTTAAGCCCTTAGTTATTAACACCACTAGGTTTATAAAAGACACCACTGATTTTCTTAACAAAATCAGCCAGATAACAGAATTGCCAGAGGATACTATAATTGTGACAATGGATGTGGAATCCCTGTACAGCAATATTCCACATAAAGATGGTATTGATGCCTGCTTAAACTTTCTTTCCTCAGACAGCTCTAACCAAACATATAGTGCTTCTACAGTCAGCAAACTTACAGAATTCATACTCACCCACAATTATTTCATCTTCAATAACTCCATCTATTTACAAACCATGGGAACAGCCATGGGCACCAAAATGGCACCACAGTATGCAAACCTCTTCATGACTGATTTAGAACAGAGATTCCTAGCTACTCACCCTCACAAACCCTTCAAATACTTTCGCTACATACATGATATTTTCATCATATGGACAAAAGGAAAAAAAAACCTAGAACATTTTCATAAATCATTTAATCTATTTCATACGTCAATCAAGCTTAAAATTGATTTTTCTAGAGACTGTGTCAGCTTCTTTGATACAACAATATCCATCACAAATGGCAAACTACACTCATCTGTATACAGGAAACCAACAGATAGATGCAGCTACCTCCACAGCTCCAGCTCCCACCCCAATCACATTAAAAAATCCATAATCTACAGTCAGGCCACCCCACCAGATATCACAGAATTTGCTCAGGCACCAAGGGCCGTGACAAACACCTCATCACACTGTCCCAATCATTCAGAGAAAAAGGTTACAAAACAAGGGTTATAAACAAACAAATTAACTCTGCCCTTAATACCCCACGTGAACTCTTGCTACAATACAGGGAGAAGAAAAACATATTGCGTATCCCACTAGTTGTCAAATATAACCCTGCTGTAGAAGGAATACGAAAAAATCATAAAAGACGTACAGCCACTACTCTTAGAGGATCCCACACTCAAAAAAATCTTTCCAAAACCCCCTATTCTGGTACTCAGACAACCACCCAACCTAAAATAGAAACTGGTCCACAGAAAGCTACCCCTTGATAAAAAGAACACCCAGAATGGAACCAAGCGCTGCAACAAAGCTCTCTGCAAACTATGTCAACACAATTGTGAAAGCAGCACAGCTAATCACAAGAGCAAATCCAATAACATTAAAGGGGCATATTCATGTATATCTGCAAATGTGGTATACATGATACATTGTACTGCATGTGAAGTGGGATGTTATATTGGAGGAACAAGCCAAAAACTGCACCTTCGGATGAACTTACACAGACACTCAATCAAAAACCACTGTGAAACAAAATACTGTACCCCTGTTGGTCCCCATTTCACACAACCTGACCCCTCCATCCAAAACCTCAAAATCAAGATTCTCAGAGGCAACTTCAAAAACTCCATGGAAAGAAAAACCTTTGAAATGAAAATGATAATGCACTTCAGCTTGCTAAATTCTGGACTAAATGTGGACTCTGGTTTCTTAACCCATTATCAAATTTTTTAGTAATGTACTTTCATATACTTTTGTCAATTACATTGTATTACGCAGGTAAGCCTATGTCCACACTTTTGTCATTAATATTATTCCCCTTTTTTTCCTTTCTTTCCTTTCACCTTTTTTTGACTATTTTATATTCCCCTGTATTCCCAATTTCCCATCTTTATTCATATGGATTCTATGTTGATATTTAACTTTATGTCAGTATATGCTTTGCGTATTATTTTCCATATATTTCCCCTGCCTGTAATCTTTTACTGACACTATCTGCCTGTCTCCTAAACCCCATCATGATTTTTACGACACCCCTCCTCCCCCTGCATTCAGACCTGTGTAACACTTTGTTTTTTTAGCCTGTGTTTTAAGATATAATCTGTAAATTCCATCAAATTGGTCAGTATTGCTTCAGACTTGAAAAAGGAAGACACTCTTTTGAAAGCTTGTCATCTTATAAATGTATAGTTAGTCCAATAAAAAAGTATCATTGTTCAATGCAATACTCTTGTTATTTTGATATATAAATCTATGGACTAACACGCTACTCCAATCAATATATATATATTGATATATACAACTTCTGCAACTCACTTCCTCTTTCGGTCTGTCACAATGGACTGATTCTCCCACTCACAAAGACGGTCACTCTCTTGACCTGATCTTTAGCTATCGATGCACTCTCTCAACTTCTCAAACTCCCCTTTTCCTCTTTCCGACCACCATCTTCTTACCTGCAACATATCATCCCTTCATACAACTCTCCCACCTTCTACTCCTCACACCAAACTTCACAGAAGCATTATGTCTTTAGATCAGCAAGAGGGCCAGAGAGGAGCGCCAAAGAGAAGGCAAGGTCTAATACAAATGTTCGTTATAATGATAAAATGACAATGTATTGATGTGTACAAATTGCGATTAATAAAATATTAATAATATTATTAATCGCAATTTGTACACATCAATACATTGTCATTTTATCATTATAACGAACATTTGTATTAGACCTTGCCTTTTCTTTGGCGCTCCTCTCTAGCCCTCTTGCTTTTAGACTTTTAACTCTGTGGGTAGCTGGGGACCCACCTTAGATAGGAGCCACAGGTCGCCATTCTTTATCTCCTTATAGCGCTGTAAGATCTAATTTTGTCTTTAGATCAGCAACAACTTGCTAATTCCCTTAAACTGCTCCTCTCATCCTTCTCCTCCTTTTCCTGCCCTGAACAATCTATCTGCCACTATAATTCCACTCTTATATCCGTCCTTGACAATCTCGCCCCTCTTACCACTGCTCGGAAATCACACACTCATCCCCAGCCCTGGCATACTCCTCTGACACAGTACCTACGCAGATGTTCCTGTACTGCTGAACGGGTTTGGAGAATCCCTCACAGCTACTCCCCTCCCTCTCTGCTACCCTTACCCCTATACTAACACACATTTTCAACCTCTCCCTCAGCACTGGTACATTTCCCTCATAGATGAAACATGCACTGGTCACACCTATCCTCAAAAAACCTTCCCTTGATTCTACCTCCCCATCCAACTACCGCCCTATTTCCCTCCTCCCTCTTGCTTCAAAGCTTCTCGAAAAACTAGTATATGCACGCCTATCCCATTTCCTTACGTTAAACTCCCTTCTTGACCCGCTGCAATCTGGATTTCGTCCCTATCCCTCCACAGAGACAGCTATTGTTAAGGTCACCAACGACCTACTTACAGCAAAATCAAAAGGCCACTTCTCTCTGCTTATCCTCCTTGATCTGTCTGCAGCCTTTGACACTGTCGACCACCCTCTTTTGCTCCAAACCCTCAAATCCTTCGGCATCTGCGACACAGCCCTTTCATGGCTCTCTTCCTACCTATCAAACCATACCTTCAGTGTAGCCTTCTCTGGGGCCTCCTCTGCCCCATCACCACTTTCTGTCGGAGTACCGCAAGGCTCTGTGCTTGGTCCCCTTCTCTTCTCAATCTACACATCATCACTAGGTTCCCTAATTAAGTCCCAGGGTCTCCAATATCATTTGTATGCCGATGACACCCAAATCTACTTCTCTGCACCAGACCTATCTCCTTCCTTGCTAACCCATGTCACTAACTGTCTTTCTCACATCTCTTCCTGGATGTCCTCTCACTACCTCAAGCTAAATCTCTCCAAAACTGAGCTCCTCATTTTCCCCCCTTCTTCCAAAATCTCCACCCCCAATATCTCTATAACTGTCGACAACTCTATCATTACCCCTACCCCGCATGCCCGATGTCTCGGGGTCACATTTGACTCAGATCTTTCCTTCACTCCTCACATTCAGTCCTTGGCTAAAGCCTGCCGCTTCCACCTTAAAAACATCTCTAAAATTAGACACTTCCTTACACAAGACACAACTAAGATTTTAATCCACTCTCTCATTCTTTCCCGCCTTGATTACTGCAACTCTGTCCTCTCTGGTCTCCCCACCTGCTGCCTAGCTCCTTTACAATCCATAATGAATGCCTCTGCCAGACTCATCTTCCTTTCACGTCGCTCTTCATCTGCTGCACCTCTCTGCCAATCCCTTCACTGGCTTCCTCTTGCCTCTAGGATCAAACACAAAACTCTCACTCTTACATACAAAGCCCTCAACTGCACTGCTACCCCCTACATCTCAGACCTTGTCTCCCATCACACTTCCGTTTACAGGACTTCTCCAGACTGGCTCCCATCTTGTGGAACTCTCTGCCTCGCTCCACAAGACTCTCTTCTAGTTTTAAAAGCTTCAAGTGCTCCCTAAAGACTCTACTGTTCAGGGATGCATACAACCTACGCTAACCTTTCCTAATACCAGTTCTTCTCCTCCATTGCTATCCCCTGAACCCCCTTAGCATGTAAGCCTAAAAGTCCAGCTGTTTGTAGATCACCTTCTTAAGAGCTGACTACAACAGTGCAACTCTTGGCAGGGCCCTCTACCCATTTGATCCCTATAATTGTTTTGTTGTGCTCCCCCTTTGCTTATAGCGCTGCGGAATCTGTTGGCGCTCTACAAATAACCGATAATAATAAATATATATATATTTTGTCAAATGGATCAGGTAAAAATTGCATGTCAAACAAACAAACAATTAACCTCACCTTTATAACCCCACACTGTGACCTAACTTAATTTAGCTGAGAGACTGTTACATGCATGCCGGATCACAAGATCACCGCATCAGACAGACATCATCAAAATGAGACTGTTGCCATGCAAACGGTAAACAATAACAAAATAACTGTGATCAAGCCTGCAATGCTCACAGCACAAAACATGTACACATTAAAAATATTTAAATGCAAATATTGAATAAATAGTTTACAACAGTATAAAAGCAATTAGTCTTACATAACATATGGAAAAACTAAATTTATTGTGCATACGTTGCTGTTTTATCCAATTAAATCCATAGGTCTTAGTGAGACACTCTCTCTTGTCATTTCCCTAATTTCAATATTAGACATTCATATCTTCATGCCAATCAGAGCATGATAGAAACTCATACACTAGGTATAGAAATCCTATTTTAATAGAAGCAACCGCAATCAATCATTGTGTTCAAACACTTTGGAAAGACAGTCTCCAGGTAATAGATCCACTTGGATTCCCATCTCAACAGTGTTTTTGCACAGTCTCCACCACGTCTGGATACTGAAACATGATCAGATCTACCTTTTTTTATATTCTAGCCTTGTAATTGGCTAGCCACTCCCTGAAGATGGTAATCGTTTTGCCGACGTAATACAAGAAGCATAGGCAGATAATAAAATAGATCACATATTCTGATTTGCAGGTAAGTCTGTGTCTTATTTTATACAGCTAATTTATGTGTGGAAGATTGAACTTCCTTGCCACGATGAAGCTGTTACAAGTAACACAGACACCACAATGGTAGCATCCAGGTTTGGGTTCTGGTATCCACGTTCATGGTTGGTAACAATGAAATGGATCAGTTTTGACAAGTCAATCCCTCGGGTTCCTTTCCCTATTATATACCATCCTGGGGGCAGACCTTCCTGGAAGGGTAAAGTGCTGTCTGAGGCTAAATATGTGACAATTATTCGTCCTTATTCACCTTTTTAGCCACTGGTGAAGCTGGAGTATATGTAGTGATACAATTCATCCTTGGAAATACCTGTTTTTCCCTGTGTTACATTAATTGGTCCTGTGTAAGTTCTTGTGCACTTCGTCGTTGTTCTTCAAAAGTCCTCTAAGGGTATTCTCTTTGAACAAATCTATCAAACTGAGTATCCGTATATGTCAGTTCACTATTATTGCAGGCAGCCCACAGGACAGCCCACAGGAACTGGGAGCTACTTATACCCTTATTTTGGAATGGGGGTGAAAACTGGAGTAATGTAGTAGTGAGTTTTTGTTGGTTGATTAACTGAATAGTGTAGTATTTAGGGTAGGGTCACCCTCTGCTTTATAAATATTGAGATCCAAAAACTGGATCTGTGCATATCACACATGTATTGTGGATTGTAGGTCATTGAGTGCAGTGAACCAATCATTTAACTCATGAACAGTACCCTCCATACGAAAAACACATCATCAATGTACCTACTGTATAATTTGATGTGTTCATATAGTGCACCAAAAATGTGTTCAGATTCATGCATAGCCATATATAATGCTGTGCCCAATTTTTGCAAAAAATATGTATTTTCAGATCTGAAATAATTGTCTCCAGGAATAACTCTATTAGGTGTAACTAAAACTCAATAGAAGAACTGCCATATTGGTCATTATTTGTAAGGAGACATTTCATCATTTTAATTCTATGTTTGTGTAGGATGACCGTATATAAATTCACCAGGTCCGTAATGACTAATATGTCTGTGGGGCATATCTTAAATCCCTTTAGCAAACTAAATAATTCTGGTGAATCCTTAAGGTGTGTTCTAGTGGATTGTACCACAGGTTGAAAAAAAGGTCTATATATTCAGCCAGGGGGTGCAGAAGAGACCCCCCTGGCAGACACAATAAGTCTGCCTGGCGGGGTCTCTAGAGACTTATGTATTTTAGGAAGCATGTTTGAAATAGGACAAATAGGATTATCGACGGTGATAAAAGTTAAATACATCACCATCTATAATCCCTGCAGCAAAAACAATTCTTAAACGAAACTGTGGGATTACTAAGTCTCACATATGTAGTAGAAGCATTTAATTGAATGCTTCACATATTATTGCTCCGCCCTTATCAGCCAGCCTTATGATGATATACTTATCATTTGCCAAAAATTCCAATGCCAGCCTCTCTTGTGTTGTCATCTTGTTTAAATGTCCATATTGAGTTTGTTGTACCCCAGTAAAAACATCACTCGGACACATTCTGTGAAATGTCCTTATTGAGGTATGTTTGTTGGGTGGGTCAAAGGATCCTGGATTCTTAACTGTTTTTTTTTTTTTTGAGGAATGGGTTTTTTTCTAAAAATAATCCCTCAATTTAGGTTGACACTAAAATGTATGTAGATCCACAATCAAATTGAAAAGACAAGGTTTGGGTGTTGGCACAATCGAAAGACCCTTATTTAGAACCTGCAGTTCAAGAGAGAATAAAGATCTTGAACTGAAATTATAGACAATATTCAGGTCCTCCTGCTCCTTGTTTTTTTTTGCTTGTGCCACCCCTGCCTGATGTGTCTCTGCCACTGCCTACCGGTAAAGGGGGCTTCTGTGAGGAACGAGTATTAACTCCACTAGCTTGTGGTGTAGACTTCTCAGTAGATCCTAACTCTCCTTCTGAAGAATCTCCTCCACTACTATCTATAGCAGTGCTTTCCAAACTGTGTGTAGGGACACACTAGTGTGTCGGCAGCAGTGTGTAGGTGTGTCCCTGCTTCAGCACAATTTTTTTTAAATTTCATTTAAAAAAAATTTTTTTTTTGGTTTCTGACTTTCCGTCTGCCTGCTACGCATATCACATGGTTGACACGTGATTGATACCTATGGGGTCACAGATCATCTTAACCTATTGGCGTAGCTCAGTGGGAACTGAAACTATTCCCATTGGCGGCTTTGGCGGCACATTGGCTCCTGACTGCACGTGTAGTCTCCTTAATTGGCTCGTACCTGCATGTGTAGTCAGTGAGTGGGACAGCAGTGTGTTTGCAGAGCAGGCAGTAGTCAATCGGACTCACCGAGCTCTTAATCAAATAAGAAGAAACAACAGTCATCTCACACTACAGTTAAGAAGCGGCTGGGTCCGGAACCTGGCCTCACGGATAACTACTGCACTGGCCGTTGGCAGCTACCCAACTTTACCGCTTGGGGACATCCCCACTCCAACACATCGAGCCTTCAACTTGCCATACCGCTGCCCGGAGGGTCGGGGCTCCGCTCCGGTGCGGCGGTGAGAAATATCAGACAGGCCGGCGCCAAGCGACAGTCAGAGGCGACTGATCGCAGTGAATTGGAAACTCCTGGAGACTGGCTATTGAACTGGAGAGCCCGGAGGCTCATTCGGCAGACCCCTGTTAGACCCTAGACAGTTTGCTGAGGAGACCTGGCACACGACACGGCGTGGCTCGCAGTTTGGCGCGAAACCTCCGCCATCTTGCGGCCCGCATCTAAGAAGCGCCCCAGACCCTGGAGTCCTGTGCAACGGAGCGGATATAGAACGATACTCGTAGAAAGGGTAAGAGATCAGCCTGCCAACGCACACTACACCTACAGGGTTTTTTTTTTTATTAATCCTCTACAAAGAATTACGGAAGGTTGTATTACTGCTTGATGATCTTACTGAGGGACATTACTAATGACATACAGGTCTGTGAGACTGCGGACTGTTTGCTAAAGCATATTCACTTGTGGGGCACATTATCCTACTTGGCATTTTGAGCGTGTGCCCACTTCTATTCACATACACTCTGACCTGCTGAATAGACTGTAAGAAGTACTGGTCACATTTGATCCTGATACAGGAGTTTCTCGGGCCCTGTGGCAACACTCAGCAACATAGATAAGCCCCTTACTGACTAGTTAAGCTCTGCACAGTAATCGCAGTTACTTTTGGCACTATAGTTTCCTTGATCCTGCTTACTACACACAGGATATTGAAGATAAATACAGTCGCTGACACACTAACAATATACCCCCTGTTTTTGCCCAGATGGGCCTTATTTGGAAAAGAAGATTTCAGTATCTAGCTAGATATTATACACCCATGTTCTAGGGTGCAGGCCTAGCGGGGCCGGGGCTTGTACTTGATACTTGCAAGATACTAGCTGGAGACATAGCTCATAGATATTTTACTGAGGGACTTTGACTAAATCTGATACACCTCTGCAACTGTCACCTTTGTTTTTTTTTAAGCCCCCTATTTTTATATCATGCCATTAGGCTCCAGAAGGAAAACAGCCAACCTTTCTGAATACAAGAAGTCAGTGGCAGACCACTTTAAAACGACGCCGGTTACTAGGAAAACCACAACTGACCTGCATACTTCTCAAAAACATACAGTCAACAGCCCTGCCATGTCTAACCCAAATGGTGAAGCTAGCAATCTTTCAGGCGCTATGGCTGCAGATATAGTATCCACTCTTACCCAGAGAATAAATTCTCTCCAAGAAACACTCACAGCGGCTATTAAGGGATCTGCGGCAGATCTCAGAAAGGATATCGGGGCCATAAGTGAAAGGATTGATGTATTGGAAAGAAAACAGGAAGATTTGACTGTGGAACAGGAAAATCTATCCCACCACTCACGAGTTCTGGTTGACATGATAGATTCTATCGAAACAAAAATGGCAGACATGGAAGACCGCTCACGCAGGAACAACCTGAGATTCAGAGGCATCCCAGAGGATGTCTCCCCTGCAGAGCTGGGCAAGTTCCTCACTGAGTTTTGTGAAATTCTACACACCCCGGCCTTCCCTAATGAAACCCTAGTTGACAGAGTTCATCGCCTTCCTAGGGGGAGGAATGTTTCGGCAGACAAACCTAGGGACGTAATTGCCAGATTCCATTACTTCACATACAAGGAGCAAATTCTCAGGGCCATGTTCCAACGCCCAGCACTACCCAAGAAATTCGAATCTGTGCAAGTATTTCCAGATTTGTCCCAATTTACAGTACAAAAGAGAGGTACTTTCAGAGAGGTCACCAGATTGTTGAGACAGTCTGGAATAAAGTACAGGTGGGGATACCCTACCAAGCTGTTAATCCAGAAAGATGGACGCCTCTACACCGCTGACACTCCGGATAAAGGGCTTTTATTTGCCATGTTACTATACCTTAATATGCTTACAAGTAGATACACGCCCATCCTGCCCCCCCCCCCCCGCCACGGGCAATTCTATACGGCAATAGTGTCATCATGTTTACATTGCATGCTGACTTAAGACACCCTAGATGAAAGGACCCACACACAATATCGAAGTTTGCCTCCAACTGTTAATAAGGAACAGGGCTGGATGTTCGTGAACACACGGCTGGTCTACTAATGTATTATAAACTTCCATGCGGCCAGGCTGCTGTTCTTCTTAGGTATGGTTTAGGCTGTCTTCATGTACAATATCCCTGGAGAGATGGGGTGCAGACGTGGTATAGATTCTTACTGAGAAAAGTTAAAATACCAATACCTGATATGCCATAATAGATGCAAGCTGTTTATTGTTCTGTTAAAGCAATACACACTAGACTAACACTATGATAAGGTTTATTTTTTAATTTAGTTTTATGTACTGTTCTGATGTTATATTTGTAATTGATGTGAAACTCCTTGGCTCAGGTGTGGCGGAGGTGGTGCTAGATACTGGCCCTACCAATCTCTTTTGGCCCATCCTTAGGCGGAAGTACGCACATCCTGTCCCCCGGCCCCACATGACCCAGGGAGAAGATATTGTTATTATATGTATAAATCTAGGCCTATTCAGGTTAATCTAGGCAATAGAAGTTAAATACAAGGTTGACAGTTGAAATGTTCCTGTAGCCATGAACCTACAATTACCACCGTGGCAAGGTATACGCCTTTTTTTAAGTTTAACTTAGCCCCTCCCAAGACAACTAACATGAGACCCAGCGCAGGCCTTGTATTATATGCCTTAAGGTACCTGTACGACATATTCTACCCACTGGCTTGCCAGCAGGGTAGGAAATTCTTATCATCCCTTCCCTGACTGCTGAAATAACAGACGCAAGCGTGACATGTGCCTACTCCCTAGTGTGACATCTATCCCCCCCTGAATCTTAGGCCAGCCCCGGCCTCTCACTTTTTTTTTCTGCTCTAGATACTAAATTTAGTAGATTTTGTAACGTTACTCTTCACCCCCCCCCTGAAGGGTAAACCCGAAGCTGTCATGAACCAAGCCTCCAGACTAAAAAGAAAAAGAAAAGGTCTGGGAGGCATTCTGCTAAGAAGGTCTGTATAGGGATTTGAACCTGTGGCTCTGTGGTTGCTATTTCTGTTTGCTTACATGTTAAGCCACAGCCAGTTCCAACAATAGCATGGATCTTAAAAGATCTGATAAATAACTATTTGCCTTACTTGTTATTACACCTGTGCAACACACAGGTGTTCTCAATTCTGGAATTAATCAGAACCAACCCTGTGCAAAACCTCCCTATTTAAGGATGGCTTTTAGTCTGCATTAGTGTCTTCACATTGGATCTGTTTTGTCAAGTCAGAACCTGTTTCCTGTACTTCTTTGGAGAAAGATTTCACCTTAGCACCTGTTTACAAGGTATTACCAGGACAAAGCCTTTACCTTTAAACCTGTTACCAGTTTGCAAGTTTGTTTCCTGCCTTGTGCATTTCCTGCACTCAGCAATTACAAGGAGAGAGACTTTACCTTTAAACCTGTTACCAGTTTGCAAGTTGTTTCCTGCATTGTGCAATTCCTGCACTCAGCAATTACAAGGAGAGAGACTTTACCTTTAAACCTGTTACCAGTTTGCAAGTTGTTTCCTGCATTGTGCAATTCCTGCACTCAGCAATTACAAGGAGAGAGACTTTACCTTTAAACCTGTTACCAGTTTGCAAGTTGTTTCCTGCATTGTGCAATTCCTGCACTCAGCAATTACAAGGAGAGAGACTTTACCTTTAAACCTGTTACCAGTTTGCAAGTTGTTTCCTGCCTTGTGCAATTCCTGGACTCAGCAATTACAAGGAGAAAGACTTTACCTTTAAACCTGCTACCTGTTTACAAGTTGTTTTCTGCCTTGTGCAAATCTTACATTTCAGTTATTACCAAGAGAAAGACTTTCCTTTTTGAATCTGCATCTCTGCTTACTAGTTTTCTTTATTTTCACTCCTGCTGTATGTGGTCTTAACATACCTGAGTGGCATATTTAAATATTCTGCAAGTATTTGCTTAAACAAAGTATTTTGTTGTTTAAATAAATTTGTTTTCATTTTCAATCAGTATGGCTTCTACTAATCTTCCTTTAAAGCAACTGTTCCAGACAATGAGGCTCTCACATGATATCCTGAGACAGAACATGACAGAATGTGAAGACCTTAAAAGAGAGCCCTCTGGGATTATTGCTATATTGGATTCAGTGTTAAAGTTTATTAAGGACATACTCATTAACTTTATGGAGCTGGTGGAAATGTTATCTCTCCCAACCGAAACCTTGTCTAAAGTTACCTCCCAAACAAGGAAAGGTTTTAAAGAACCCTTAACAGAAGAGGAGAAAATTCGGCGAAGACAACTTAACCTCTGTTTCTATTGTGGGGGACCTGGTCACCGCATCACAGGGTGTCCAGTAAGACCTCCTAGAGGATCAAGTCAAGATACAGCCAAGTTGAAAATGAACTCTGATGTTAAGGGAACAAATTATACTTCCACTAGCAAACTGTATGATACCCCTGGAGATGACCCAGCTATGGAGAATACATCTATTCTACAAACAACCGTTTCTAACACACTTCAAGAAATGGTACCTGATTTGAAACAGATGGTCATTGGGAGTACAACTCCAACTACATCCATTACCCATACCACTGCGTCTGTTTCTGCATCAACCACATTGGGGAACTCTGCAAAAATACCTCCTGGAAATCCTGCACATTACCTTGTTTCTGCCCTGGCTGGAGATCCAGCTAACAAATGTCACTCATCAGACATAAAAGTGACAAACCTTCCAGCTAAATCAGACTCTGCCAATTCTAAAGATCCACACCTCCTTGCACCACCTTCACCCAGCTACTCATTGACTGAGAAAGAATTGGATGAGATGGTCGAATTGGATATAAATGGCACAGAAAATGAATTCCTGGACTCTGAAGGAGAGGTCATACTTTACCCGGAGGTACTCTACCCATCAGGCAGATATGACCCAGATAACAAATTCCTTGACTCTGAAGGAGAGGTCTTTTCCTACCCGGAGGTACTCTGCCCATCAGCCAGTCAATTGCAAACTGCTGGGTATAATCAGGAACCTCTAAATCAAAACTGTCTTGGTTTTTCAGCTCTTGTTATGCCTACAGGGATATCTTCTAAGGGTCCCCAATCTCAGGCAGCTGTTCCAAGCGAAGAATCAATTCCATCTGATTGTATTAGGGCTTCAAATGGAACACTTGTTCGTAAATCCCACCTTCAGATGTTTGATCAGGCTTTGAGCGCCCAGAGTGCGCTCTTTGGAGGGGGCATCTGTCATGAACCAAGCCTCCAGACTAAAAAGAAAAGGTCTGGGAGGCATTCTGCTAAGAAGGTCTGTATAGGGATTTGAACCTGTGGCTCTGTGGTTGCTATTTCTGTTTGCTTACATGTTAAGCCACAGCCAGTTCCAACAATAGCATGGATCTTAAAAGATCTGATAAATAACTATTTGCCTTACTTGTTATTACACCTGTGCAACACACAGGTGTTCTCAATTCTGGAATTAATCAGAACCAACCCTGTGCAAAACCTCCCTATTTAAGGATGGCTTTTAGTCTGCATTAGTGTCTTCACATTGGATCTGTTTTGTCAAGTCAGAACCTGTTTCCTGTACTTCTTTGGAGAAAGATTTCACCTTAGCACCTGTTTACAAGGTATTACCAGGACAAAGCCTTTACCTTTAAACCTGTTACCAGTTTGCAAGTTTGTTTCCTGCCTTGTGCATTTCCTGCACTCAGCAATTACAAGGAGAGAGACTTTACCTTTAAACCTGTTACCAGTTTGCAAGTTGTTTCCTGCATTGTGCAATTCCTGCACTCAGCAATTACAAGGAGAGAGACTTTACCTTTAAACCTGTTACCAGTTTGCAAGTTGTTTCCTGCATTGTGCAATTCCTGCACTCAGCAATTACAAGGAGAGAGACTTTACCTTTAAACCTGTTACCAGTTTGCAAGTTGTTTCCTGCATTGTGCAATTCCTGCACTCAGCAATTACAAGGAGAGAGACTTTACCTTTAAACCTGTTACCAGTTTGCAAGTTGTTTCCTGCCTTGTGCAATTCCTGGACTCAGCAATTACAAGGAGAAAGACTTTACCTTTAAACCTGCTACCTGTTTACAAGTTGTTTTCTGCCTTGTGCAAATCTTACATTTCAGTTATTACCAAGAGAAAGACTTTCCTTTTTGAATCTGCATCTCTGCTTACTAGTTTTCTTTATTTTCACTCCTGCTGTATGTGGTCTTAACATACCTGAGTGGCATATTTAAATATTCTGCAAGTATTTGCTTAAACAAAGTATTTTGTTGTTTAAATAAATTTGTTTTCATTTTCAATCAGTATGGCTTCTACTAATCTTCCTTTAAAGCAACTGTTCCAGACAATGAGGCTCTCACATGATATCCTGAGACAGAACATGACAGAAGCTTACTAGAAGTAAGCAAAAGAACATAGATTCATTCGAAACCACAAATTTCACCATATACTGTACTATTCCACCCCTCTCTGGCAGAGAGGTGGATAATAAGGTTATAACTATCTAGGTGTTGCCTCTCTGGTTATTTACGCAGGTCCATTAACTCCCTTCCCTTCCTCCACGCCTTCAACCCTTTTCCCCCACGCCTTTTTCCATTCACTTCCCCCCCCACCTCCAACTCGTTTTCTACACTTCTCTCAACCTCTACCCTTCCCCCCTCCCCTCCCTCCTTTTTTTTTTTTTTTTTTTTCCTCTCTCTCTCCCTTCTTATAAACATGGCCTCTGATCTTAAGTTCATTTCCTTAAATGTGAAGGGCCTAAACTCCCCTTCTAAAAGAAGCCTCCTACATTCCTTTCTGTCTAAATTTCACTGTGATGTATCTTTTCTTCAGGAGACACATTGGGCATCCAATAAAACCCCGAATTTTAACTTCAGACAATACCCAGTGGTACTTAGCTCGACTTATCAAGACAAAAGTAGGGGAGTCTCGATATGCATCAGCAAATCGGTAGCTTTTCAACAGCTACACCTTGAAACAGACCCTGAGGGAAGATTCTTGGTACTAGTGTGTGAACTGAATTCACACTTATTCACTCTTGTGAATATATATGCCCCCAATCAGGGTCAGATTCAATTTCTGCGTAAAATGCTCTCCTTCATAGAAGGTTTGCGTCAGGGCACGTTAGTGCTAGGAGGAGACTTTAATTTGATCTGGGACCCTGAGCTGGATAAGCGGCTCCCAAGTGGTAAAGTAGTGGATCAGTACTCGCAGTCCATAGCTCCTAAATTCCAAAACCTCATATATCAGTCCTCCCTATATGATGTGTGGAGAGCTTGTCACCCAGATACTAGAGATTACACATACTTTTCGCCCCCGCACCATTCCTACTCGCGACTAGACTTCTTTTTCGTGGACTCCTGGACACTGAATAGAGTCACAAGCTCCACTATATGCAGCTGCCCTTGGTCTGACCATGACACTGTAGCGATGTCAATAAATACCGGCGGATCTCTTTCGAGCAGACCCTCCTGGAGACTTCCCAAGTTTTTATGGGAGGACGCATCTTTTGCCCAAGAGTTACTCGAAAAGATAGAAGAATTCTTGGAGACAAATGACCCACATGACACTTCCCACCAGATCAGATGGGCGGCTCTAAAAGCATTTGTTAGAGGATTCTGCATTGCTAAAGCTGCAAATATTAAAAAACACTGGGGTGCCCCTCTGGGGAAACTCACTTGCGACTTGCGCACTAAGGAAAAACAAAACAAGTTGTCTCCTACCGTCGGTCTGTCCACTGACATTCTTGCTTTGAAAAAGCAAATCAAACACCTGGAACTAGAAAAAACCCAGCGTGCATTAGCCAAGTTTAAGATGGTCATGTACTCGAAGAGTAACAAGGCGGGCACTTTATTGGCAAACAAACTAAAACAGAGGACAGCTACCTCCAGAATACCCTATATCAATCTTAACGGGCGGAAGTTCTATGCTCCGGACGACATAGGAAAGGCTTTTGCAGATTTCTACGAACGACTTTATAACATAGAGGCTTCTGAAGCTCCTACCAAAGCCACACCCTCTGAAATATCCTTATTTCTAGAAAAACTAAATTTGCCCATATTGTCTGATGAGGACAAGGACAAACTCATTGAACCATTTACCGAACTAGAAATAGGTCTGGGGATTAAGCAACTGAAGAATGGAAAAGCACCGGGCCCGGACGGGTTCCCGGGGCAATTCTACAAAAAGACACAAACCTTGCTAGAGCCCATACTATGTCAGATGTACAATGAAATCAGCAAGGGAGAGGAGATGCTTAAAGAGTTCCTTGAAGCGACCATTGTCGCTATCCCTAAGCCAGGTAAAGACCCCTCCTATTGCTGCAATTTCCGCCCTATCTCGTTGATAAACGTAGATATAAATGAAGCTTGGTCCTGGGAATGACAAAAGAGGGAAGAGGCGCTCTGGTGCAGATAAACCCAATAATGAGTGAGATTTCCAATAAAAGAGAAATACTAATACTCACAAAGGTGATTGCACTTCCAGTGCAATAATCCACAAGCCGAAACTTCTGAGCCGTTCGGCTGACTCTTTCTCTCCCGGTATGCTCCCGGCAACAATCAGGCCCCGGTATGCTCCCGGCGACAATCTGGCCCCTAAGAGAAATAAAGCATAGAACACCTTTGGTGCAGATAACCCTGACCAATATGGAACTACTATCAGAGGGTAGATGTGAATACTCACAAACGTGTGTGCACAATCAGTGCAATATCGAGCGGACCGAAACTTTATAAAGCCGTTCGGCTGACTTCCGAAAGAAATGTGGCTGTTGCTCTCACAAGTCCAGTGGAAAAGAACAGTTCAAAGCAAGGTAGAACAATATAAAAACTTTTATTAAAATACTTAAAACTTCGCTACGCGTTTCTCGGCTGCTCGCCGTTTCATCAGGCTCATAAATTTAGTGAACTACCTTGCTGTCTTAAAAAGGCTGAATTAACCAATGGGGATAGTTTGTGTATTACACACCCACCGTAACTCCCCCACCAATGGAGATGGTTTAAATATTGCACACCCACCATAACATGTGCATTGATTGATTAGGTGCTACACCTCTTGCAAAAACTTTATAACTAACAAAGTTGTATCTCAGCTGTCGATAACATACTATTACAGATATCAATATATACATATTCGTGACAACATCGAACAACATATTGCGGGTAAACATAAAGACTCAACTTATATCTGATGCACAACGTGTGCGCAATGATCTAAATTTTATACATAATATGTACAAATAAATGTCCTATAAATTCTAGGTTTCAGGGGATTAACCCTTCCTTATATAAGTATATGATCTGTGTACATAATACCCTCGCTGTGTTATTGATATGACACTTACATACATGATGCCGTATATCATGCATCATACATGTATAGTTACTGCTTGTTAACATAATACATAAAGATAGTGATTAAATATTATGACATTCGTTGTAAATGCAATAAATCTCAATGTGTTTCTAAGTATTTTGGATATTGTCCAATTTGGTTTAAGAGATAATAACATTCTATTATTTGAATCTAAACATTCTATATAATCCCAAATTACGGTTTCGAACCCTTAGTGTTTTTAAATAAATTTATAGTGGCATTAGTAACCTTGTAATAATATAGTTCCTATAATACCTATACCATATGTGTTTCCTCTACGTGATGATATATCGAGGAGGATATATCCCAGATGTAGTGCTAATGTGAATCGTGGTTATAGGGATATTAGTGTATGTGCCCTTAATGTTATAGGGATATTAGTGTATGTGCCCTTAATGTGGTGAATCTATAGGTAGCATTTATCTAAGGGGAATACTGATTAATTCGAATATAAAGATGCTACTGGTGATAATTATAACTAGAAATGGGTAGTGTTGAGAAACTGTAAATTGTAATGCAACAATTAATTAGTGTAGCTGTGCTTGTAAATGTCTAAAATTTTAGAGTGAAAGGTGAAATATCTGTGTGGTCTAACATTGTGTTAAATAGAAAAAATTGGTAGAACAAGGTTTGTATAAACACCTATTATAGAATGTGAAAAAATGTGTGTACGAGGATTGTGAAATCTAAAGCGGAATCTTTTATATACCTTTGTTTTATTACTGTTGTAGATAGATCCCATTATGATTGGGATAATTCCTATTTCTATAACTTGAGTATTGGAATTCAAATTCCTTGGTCTTAACTGATGTTTTTATATTTATATTTATATTAACTCTTCTGAGCCGTATTGGCTTTGGAAAAGACTACATATATTTGGTATATATATATGTGATTCAGAATATATATGTGTATTTGAGGATACCAGTTCCAAGCATTCTAAACAAACATCTGGGATAGAAGACAGAGTATAATATGATATATGATAATACTACCTGCAGGATGAGGCAGAGAGAGACACACTCGTGGATTATGGATAAATGGATCTTAAAATGCTGCTAGATCCACATTTAGATTAAGACCCAGAGGATGCATGGTCTTCAGTTTATGAATCCAGTATGTCTCTCTCTGCCTCAGCCTCAGGAATCTGCTGTATAAGTTAGAGGGTTCAATCTCCTCTATCGGCACTATCGTGTAACAGTTGGGGTTTCCTCCATGTTTTTTATGGCAGTGTTTAATAACACTATGGGATTTCTTATTTCTAATGATACTACAATAGTGTTCGGACCAACGATGACTCAGACGTCTGATTGTGCGACCAATATATTGAACCCCACATTCACAGGATATTAAATATATAACATAATTGGAAGCACAGGTCATCCTACTTTTAATTCTATAGGTTTTAGTATCTACATGAGAACGAAAATAGAGTGTGCCATGACCGATGTGGTCACACATTTTACATCTAGGGATCCTACATTTGTAAGCACCCCTATTCATAATTGAACAACTATTGTTTTGGCTCTTGTTCCATTTGTGCGTGGTTTTGCAAACCTTATTGGTTTGATGTCTAACAACCTTACTAGGTGCTAAAATATTTTTCAGAGTAGGTGCCCTTTTATATACTATAGATGGATTATCTCCAATCAAATCATTAAGAACGGGGTCTCTCTTTAAGATTCTCCAGTGCTTCTGGAATATGTTTTTAATTTCCTTGTGATTACTATTAAATTGTGTAATGAATCTAATTTCCATTGGTTTGTCAGCTCCTAATCTTGTTTGTTTATTGTCTTTTAACTGGACAAAATAATTTTCCCTTATTTCATTTCTTGCTCTTTGATAACTGGACTCAATAAGTTCCATCGGATAGTGTTTTTCCTTGAATCTCTCTTTAAGAATGAGACTTTGTTTGTCGTAATCTGTTAGTAAACTACAATTTCTCCTTATTCTTTTAAATTGCCCATATGGGACATTCCTTTTCCAAGGATGGTAGTGATTACTGGAATAATCTAAGTAACTGTTACTGTCCACAGTTTTGAAGTGGGTAGAACTATCGATTCCACCGTTGCCATTAAAACACAAACTCAAGTCCAGAAAGACTACACTCTCTGAATGAATGCAGCTTGTAAATCTAAGTCCCCTATCATTGTTATTTAGATGGTTAATAAATTCTACTGCTTTGTCTTTAGAGCCATTCCACAAAAATATAAGGTCGTCTATGAACCTACCATAGAACACCAGGTTCGCCCCGAATTCAGATTGGTAAATATATTGATTCTCAAAACTACCCATATACAAATTTGCAAAACTAGGGGCGAACCTGGTGCCCATGGCGGTTCCTTTGGTCTGTAAAAAATATTTATCTTGGAACAGAAAATAATTGTGTTGTAAAACAAATAAAATTAATTGTAAAATAAATTGTTTTTGCAATGGTGGAATGTATAGATCATCTTCCAAATAATTGGAGATTGCTATTACACCTTGGTTATGAGGGATGTTAGAATAGAGCGCTTCTACATCACAGGTTATCCATAATAGATCATCTGTGATGGAAATATGTGTAAGTTTCTCTAGAAGGTCAGATGAATCTCTAATGTATGATTCGAGGTTAGTGACATATTTCTGGAGGAAGAAGTCTATGTATGCTGAAACGTTTTCTGTGAGGCTGCCTATGCCCGCTATTATAGGTCTTCCCGGGGGGTTCGCCGTATCCTTATGGATTTTCGGCAAATGGTAATAGAATGCACAGGCAGGCTCCTTTGGGATCAAGAATTCCCTTTCTCTTTTGGATACAATACCCTCCTGATGGGCGAAATTAATTAGGCCAGTAAGGGTCTGTAAATACCTAGGTGTAGGGTCTTCTTTAAGGAGTGAATAGTAGGTCTTATCCTCCAAAATACGGTTGGCTTCTTTTATATAATCACAACGATTCTGTAGGACTATACCGCCCCCTTTGTCGGCCTGGCGGATTATTAGTTCAGTATTATTTTTTAATGTATCTAAGGCTTTTAATTCATTTGGAAATAAATTTCGATTAGAAATATTTTTGGGAAGCTGTTCTAACTCTTCTAGGACCAGTTCCTTAAAAATTTCAATGTAAGAGTCGTTAGAAATCTGTGGATAAGTATTTATTATATTTTATTATATTTTATTTGTTGATCATTTTTTTTATATATATATATATAATTTTAGTGTTGTATTTTTGTTCTATATTCTTTACAGGAAATAACAGAAAATATCATAATTATAACTTTCACTTTAAAGATAGCATTGAATAGGCGCACCTCTCTTTTCCTAAAAACACACTTTGGTTAGTGTTGTTTTTTTTTCCATATATTATTACCATCACCACACACGGTTGTTAGAGGTCTCAGGGCAGCCATCATGCTATCGGTTAACGAACGTATTAACAAAAGGCTTACATTAGTTTCTTCAGTGTCTCCCACCAATCCTGCACTCTGTGAAAATACTGATACTGATAATCTATCAATACATTCATCCTTTTCCAAACTTGAGGAACTTATAAATACTGAGTGCAGACATTGGTGGGATGCCGAGATGCTGAGGAAATATATAGAAAAGAAACAAATCCCTAGGGGGTTGAGAATTTTTAAAAATTGTTCCTTCAAAGATGACACTGAATTATTATCCAAATGGGAAGAGGCCCTAGGGGATTGCTCCATACGTCTAATGAAAATCTTAATATCACATAGAGAATCCTTAGTCGCCAAAGTTACATTAGAAATTGAGAAATTACAACTACACTTAGAACAATTCAAAACATCCACTGAATATGAAGAACTTAATAAATTAACATTACAGAAAATAGATAACTATCAAAAAGAACTTCTAGAGAATAAAAATAGGAAACTATTACGAGATGAGGGCGATTATAATAGAGGCGAAATTCACACTTACAATCATGGAAGATCTAGAAATAGAAACAGACAACATAACAGATATAATACTCAATCTTTTAATAGAATTAATCAAGAAATTGGAGTAAGTACCCAACCCCTAGCGAATCTGTCTGATATGCAACAGTCGAATATTCAGCCGAATACTCTGCCTAATAGTGGTAACAACTTTGGTAACAGTGAATGGACTGTTGTAGACAGAGGAAACCATTATAGAAATAATAACAATTACAATAGGATCAAACATACAGTACAACATAACCGGACACATCAATATTCCAACTCTTATGCTAACTCTACAAATCTGCAAAATCAAGGAAACACATCTTCCTATTACTCTCCACAACATTCTATGCATTCTACGAGAACAAATAACGATAGTTATAATAGACCTGTCTGGCACAACTCAAATTTCAGGAGCGACACTGATAACAGACGAGAGTTTAATAGAAGAGAGTCATATGACCACCCCACATGCCCTAATATTCCAATATCTAATAGATTTGAAATATTAAGTGAACCCATGGCCCCTTTAAGGGCTGATATGGGAAGACAAATTATACCAGCGAATAATGAGACTTTTAATGAGAGGACCCACCAAACTGAAGTAGAGAATACTGTTTTTTTAGAACAAAGACAGAGACCACAATCTTGGTCGCAGAGAAAAATTGCAAGCTATTTAGAGCCAATTACTACACAGACTCAATTCCAAAAAGGAAAGCGACCTTACACAGACGGGGGTGCAGAGGGCGTGGGACCACCCACAAAAAAACAAGACTACAAAAATTAAGTAAGGGTATATACAATTTATCAACTCATAACTTGACTGACGATGAGATACGAGTATTGGGAAAGGGATTATCTTACAGTCCTTCAAACTTGCATAACCCTTTTAATCTGTTTGTGGACTTAAATAGATACATACAGAAACTCACAATGCAAAAGTATTTTGCTGAGAAGAGTCTGAAAGAATCTAATGCTTTACCTATCCTGACAGATACTATGGAAGCCAGAATTACCTCTGGTTTTCCAACTTATGAACCTGACACTCTTCTGGAACAACTAAATGAGGGTTTTATACAGACAGGTTTTAGAAACAAGTCAAACTTTAATCCACAGATTTCTAACGACTCTTACATTGAATTTTTTAAGGAACTGGTCCTAGAAGAGTTAGAACAGCTTCCCAAAAATATTTCTAATCGAAATTTATTTCCAAATGAATTAAAAGCCTTAGATACATTAAAAAATAATACTGAACTAATAATCCGCCAGGCCGACAAAGGGGGCGGTATAGTCCTACAGAATCGTTGTGATTATATAAAAGAAGCCAACCGTATTTTGGAGGATAAGACCTACTATTCACTCCTTAAAGAAGACCCTACACCTAGGTATTTACAGACCCTTACTGGCCTAATTAATTTCGCCCATCAGGAGGGTATTGTATCCAAAAGAGAAAGGGAATTCTTGATCCCAAAGGAGCCTGCCTGTGCATTCTATTACCATTTGCCGAAAATCCATAAGGATACGGCGAACCCCCCGGGAAGACCTATAATAGCGGGCATAGGCAGCCTCACAGAAAACGTTTCAGCATACATAGACTTCTTCCTCCAGAAATATGTCACTAACCTCGAATCATACATTAGAGATTCATCTGACCTTCTAGAGAAACTTACACATATTTCCATCACAGATGATCTATTATGGATAACCTGTGATGTAGAAGCGCTCTATTCTAACATCCCTCATAACCAAGGTGTAATAGCAATCTCCAATTATTTGGAAGATGATCTATACATTCCACCATTGCAAAAACAATTTATTTTACAATTAATTTTATTTGTTTTACAACACAATTATTTTCTGTTCCAAGATAAATATTTTTTACAGACCAAAGGAACCGCCATGGGCACCAGGTTCGCCCCTAGTTTTGCAAATTTGTATATGGGTAGTTTTGAGAATCAATATATTTACCAATCTGAATTCGGGGCGAACCTGGTGTTCTATGGTAGGTTCATAGACGACCTTATATTTTTGTGGAATGGCTCTAAAGACAAAGCAGTAGAATTTATTAACCATCTAAATAACAATGATAGGGGACTTAGATTTACAAGCTGCATTCATTCAGAGAGTGTAGTCTTTCTGGACTTGAGTTTGTGTTTTAATGGCAACGGTGGAATCGATAGTTCTACCCACTTCAAAACTGTGGACAGTAACAGTTACTTAGATTATTCCAGTAATCACTACCATCCTTGGAAAAGGAATGTCCCATATGGGCAATTTAAAAGAATAAGGAGAAATTGTAGTTTACTAACAGATTACGACAAACAAAGTCTCATTCTTAAAGAGAGATTCAAGGAAAAACACTATCCGATGGAACTTATTGAGTCCAGTTATCAAAGAGCAAGAAATGAAATAAGGGAAAATTATTTTGTCCAGTTAAAAGACAATAAACAAACAAGATTAGGAGCTGACAAACCAATGGAAATTAGATTCATTACACAATTTAATAGTAATCACAAGGAAATTAAAAACATATTCCAGAAGCACTGGAGAATCTTAAAGAGAGACCCCGTTCTTAATGATTTGATTGGAGATAATCCATCTATAGTATATAAAAGGGCACCTACTCTGAAAAATATTTTAGCACCTAGTAAGGTTGTTAGACATCAAACCAATAAGGTTTGCAAAACCACGCACAAATGGAACAAGAGCCAAAACAATAGTTGTTCAATTATGAATAGGGGTGCTTACAAATGTAGGATCCCTAGATGTAAAATGTGTGACCACATCGGTCATGGCACACTCTATTTTCGTTCTCATGTAGATACTAAAACCTATAGAATTAAAAGTAGGATGACCTGTGCTTCCAATTATGTTATATATTTAATATCCTGTGAATGTGGGGTTCAATATATTGGTCGCACAATCAGACGTCTGAGTCATCGTTGGTCCGAACACTATTGTAGTATCATTAGAAATAAGAAATCCCATAGTGTTATTAAACACTGCCATAAAAAAACATGGAGGAAACCCCAACTGTTACACGATAGTGCCGATAGAGGAGATTGAACCCTCTAACTTATACAGCAGATTCCTGAGGCTGAGGCAGAGAGAGACATACTGGATTCATAAACTGAAGACCATGCATCCTCTGGGTCTTAATCTAAATGTGGATCTAGCAGCATTTTAAGATCCATTTATCCATAATCCACGAGTGTGTCTCTCTCTGCCTCATCCTGCAGGTAGTATTATCATATATCATATTATACTCTGTCTTCTATCCCAGATGTTTGTTTAGAATGCTTGGAACTGGTATCCTCAAATACACATATATATTCTGAATCACATATATATATACCAAATATATGTAGTCTTTTCCAAAGCCAATACGGCTCAGAAGAGTTAATATAAATATAAATATAAAAACATCAGTTAAGACCAAGGAATTTGAATTCCAATACTCAAGTTATAGAAATAGGAATTATCCCAATCATAATGGGATCTATCTACAACAGTAATAAAACAAAGGTATATAAAAGATTCCGCTTTAGATTTCACAATCCTCGTACACACATTTTTTCACATTCTATAATAGGTGTTTATACAAACCTTGTTCTACCAATTTTTTCTATTTAACACAATGTTAGACCACACAGATATTTCACCTTTCACTCTAAAATTTTAGACATTTACAAGCACAGCTACACTAATTAATTGTTGCATTACAATTTACAGTTTCTCAACACTACCCATTTCTAGTTATAATTATCACCAGTAGCATCTTTATATTCGAATTAATCAGTATTCCCCTTAGATAAATGCTACCTATAGATTCACCACATTAAGGGCACATACACTAATATCCCTATAACATTAAGGGCACATACACTAATATCCCTATAACCACGATTCACATTAGCACTACATCTGGGATATATCCTCCTCGATATATCATCACGTAGAGGAAACACATATGGTATAGGTATTATAGGAACTATATTATTACAAGGTTACTAATGCCACTATAAATTTATTTAAAAACACTAAGGGTTCGAAACCGTAATTTGGGATTATATAGAATGTTTAGATTCAAATAATAGAATGTTATTATCTCTTAAACCAAATTGGACAATATCCAAAATACTTAGAAACACATTGAGATTTATTGCATTTACAACGAATGTCATAATATTTAATCACTATCTTTATGTATTATGTTAACAAGCAGTAACTATACATGTATGATGCATGATATACGGCATCATGTATGTAAGTGTCATATCAATAACACAGCGAGGGTATTATGTACACAGATCATATACTTATATAAGGAAGGGTTAATCCCCTGAAACCTAGAATTTATAGGACATTTATTTGTACATATTATGTATAAAATTTAGATCATTGCGCACACGTTGTGCATCAGATATAAGTTGAGTCTTTATGTTTACCCGCAATATGTTGTTCGATGTTGTCACGAATATGTATATATTGATATCTGTAATAGTATGTTATCGACAGCTGAGATACAACTTTGTTAGTTATAAAGTTTTTGCAAGAGGTGTAGCACCTAATCAATCAATGCACATGTTATGGTGGGTGTGCAATATTTAAACCATCTCCATTGGTGGGGGAGTTACGGTGGGTGTGTAATACACAAACTATCCCCATTGGTTAATTCAGCCTTTTTAAGACAGCAAGGTAGTTCACTAAATTTATGAGCCTGATGAAACGGCGAGCAGCCGAGAAACGCGTAGCGAAGTTTTAAGTATTTTAATAAAAGTTTTTATATTGTTCTACCTTGCTTTGAACTGTTCTTTTCCACTGGACTTGTGAGAGCAACAGCCACATTTCTTTCGGAAGTCAGCCGAACGGCTTTATAAAGTTTCGGTCCCGCTCGATATTGCACTGATTGTGCACACACGTTTGTGAGTATTCACATCTACCCTCTGATAGTAGTTCCATATTGGTCAGGGTTATCTGCACCAAAGGTGTTCTATGCTTTATTTCTCTTAGGGGCCAGATTGTCGCCGGGAGCATACCGGGGCCTGATTGTTGCCGGGAGCATACCGGGAGAGAAAGAGTCAGCCGAACGGCTCAGAAGTTTCGGCTTGTGGATTATTGCACTGGAAGTGCAATCACCTTTGTGAGTATTAGTATTTCTCTTTTATTGGAAATCTCACTCATTATTGGGTTTATCTGCACCAGAGCGCCTCTTCCCTCTTTTGTCATTCCCAGGACCAAGCTTCATTTCTACGTATACTTTGGAGAGAGCTGCTGATTCCTGGGGCTATCTACACTATATAATATCTTAAGAATTGTGGGACTTTTCAGTACACTGAATATACATGGACTTTTCTTTTTCTGTATATCAATACCGAGGAATCCAATAAGTATTTATTATATTTTATTTGTTGATCATTTTTTTTATATATATATATATAATTTTAGTGTTGTATTTTTGTTCTATATTCTTTACAGGAAATAACAGAAAATATCATAATTATAACTTTCACTTTAAAGATAGCATTGAATAGGCGCACCTCTCTTTTCCTAAAAACACACTTTGGTTAGTGTTGTTTTTTTTTTTCCATATATTATTACCATCAACGTAGATATAAAGCTGTACTCCAAACTTATAGCAGACAGATTGGCATCTTTGCTTCCCTCCCTGGTAGCGACAGACCAGGTGGGTTTTGTCAAGGGACGCCAGGGTCCTGACAATACTAGATGCCTGATCTCGGTTTTTGCAGAGGCGAGGCATTTGGGAACCCCCCTCCTGGCCCTGTCCCTAGATGCCGAAAAGGCGTTCGACAGGGTCAGGTGGGAATACATGTGGAGAACTCTAAGGGCTTTCGGCTTCCCGCTTCGGGCCATCAACATGATCAGGGCCTTATATTCGAACCCAAGTGCTAGGGTGAGAGGAACGGGGTTCTGTTCCCCGACATTTGCTATCTCTAACGGTACTAGGCAGGGGTGCCCATTGTCGCCCCTGCTCTTTGCCTTGGTTATGGAGCCGTTGGCGGAGCTGGTTCGGTCTACTCCAAACATAGAGGGATTGTCAATGGGCACTACTCCTGAGAAAATCTTGTATGCCGACGATGTGACCCTCCTTCTTACGAACCCCATGTCATCGGTTCCGGAGGTCTTTGCCACTTTAGACAGCTTCAGTGAGCTAAGTTATTACAAAGTGAATAAGACCAAAACTGAAGCTTACGGAATTAACCTCACTGATGCACACCTCTCACAGTTGAGAGACAACCATGACTTTCATTGGTCAGCAGATGCTATTAAACACCTGGGTGTTTATCTGAGTGCGGATACGGATAACATTATATCATTGAACTTTGACGCCTTAATTAAGGAACTAAAGAACCTGGCAAGCAGATGGGACTTTAAAGAAGTCTCCTGGTTGGGACGTGTGGCCACTGTAAAAATGTCCCTACTCCCTAAGGCGTTGTACCTCTTCCGATGCATCCCTCTAAATATTCCTTATAGCATCCTACAACAGATACACCGGATATTTGCCGGGTATGTTTGGGCTCATAGACCTCCGAGGATCAGTCATGCAGAGGGAGTATGCCAGGGGTGGAGTTGCTTTCCCCAGCATATATCTTTATTACGAGGCCACACGACTCTCGCACATCACAGCCTGGGGTCCTACGGCTGAGAGGCCGGGTTGGTTTAGACTGGAGGGACTCCAGCTGCCAGAGGGATTGGACCTTCCCAGCCTTTTGTGGGTTCCGAGCTACAAACAACTGGTGAATATACTCACCAACCCAGTCGTACAACATAATATCAAAATATGGCATACACTCAGACATCACTTGCAGATTGCCCCACACCCCTCGCCAATCCATCAATTACGGGGCCTGATGTGGGACCGTCCGGACATCCACGTTGAATATTGGATCCAGCACGATCTTGCCATGGTGGAACAACTATTCTTAAATGGCAGATTACTGACAGTCTCCCAGGTTCTTGAATCTTTGAGAGGACCACCTCTCTGGTTCCATTTTGAATGTTCAAGAATACTTAGTTTCCTACATTCCTGGAAGTTTGGAACTTGTGGACTTAGGGCGCACTCACAATGGGAGGAAAGATGGATGAATGGGTTGGGTACATATAAACCTCTCACGTTTCACTATCGAGCCATTTTGTGAGACCATATGGTTGGTCTTCCCGGTCAAATCAAACAATGGTGTAGTGAACTGCCCTTAAAAATCTCAGACGCAGAACTGAGCATAGCTATTACTTTAACCAAAAAAACAATCCACTGCACAACCATCTTTGAGGGCTATATGAAGCTCATCCTCAGGTGGTACAGAGTGCCCACCAGGCTGTCTAAAATGTTTCCTTCGACCTCATCGAGGTGCTGGAGGCTATGTGGAGGTGAGGGGTCAGACTCTCACGTGTGGTGGTCCTGCCCAAAAATCTCTGTTCTATGGAGAGATGTTGAGACCCTCCTGCACTCCATGAATGTGAATGTGCAGCTGACTTCTAGTCAGGCTCTTTTCCACATATTAGATAATCAACTACCCAATTGCGGTAAACAGCTAGTGATTTATATTTTGGCGGCCACAAAACTGTGTATCGCCAGGGCATGGAAACAAATTGACCCGCCCACTATTACCACTGTTTGTGAGGTAGTACAATATCTGGCTAAAATGGAAAAATTTGCATACAATGCTTTAGAGCGGATGGAAGATTATTGGGCGATTTGGGAAGACTGGATTAAAATCCAATAACGTGAATGCTAGATAGTCTGGGCGAAACTTGCCTAAAAACACAATCTGTTGAACACAATTACCCCCCCCCCTCCTCAAAATTGCACAATTTTTTTTTTTATTTTTTTTTTCTCTTTCTTCCTCTTCCCCTCTCTCTTCCCTCTCTCCCTTCGTCCCCCCCTCCCACTAGCTGACTCCCTTTCCCTCTCTCCTTCCCTTCAACCCTACCCTTATCCTTGACCAATAAACAACATGACCAGCTGAGGCAACCTGTTTGACCTATTCTAGTTCAGGATTCATAGTTGATAGTCCAGGTTTTCAGCAGTACATATTAATCATATCTGTTTTGTTTATTGAGATTCCAATTAAACCAAATGTGATGTCATGTACAGAAGTTTATACATATGTCTTGAGATTACTGTACATTTGTGTCCTTCGCATGCAGGTACTGAGCTTTGATGTAAATTGTGAATTATTTGTAATGCTTTTGGGACTTCTTTTGTAACGTCCTTTTACTGTATGCTATTTTGAATCTCAATAAAATCTGTTAATAAAAAAAAAAAAAAAAAAAAAATGCTTGATGATGAAATGCGAGTGTCTTTATCTAATAGTCCACCAAATATTCAGAATCTATGTTCATCCCATCAACCTCATACATCCTATTAAAATAGTAAGTAGCTATTGGTGGTATTAAACTTTTTTTTAATTCTTGCACATACATACTGTTACTTGTAAATACATTTCATTATTATATAATTTATGTATGTGTCCGTGGCTACACACAAAAGTTTCATCATTAGCTCACCAGATGGGATCAGCTAGCTCCCAGTAGTGCATTGCTGCCCAGGAGCTGACTTTAACCGTGTTAAACCCTTTTGTCTGGGTTAAACACATAGTTAAATGCAAACAATAGTAGAATAATACAATGCTAATACACAACAGAGCATTTTCTTTTTGAACTTTTATGTCTCATTCAAACTTTCATAAAAAGCTGTTTAAATTAAACGGATGTATGTGATGTGCACAACAACAAATGTTGCTGTATAAATGATCAGGGGCTGTCACCATTTTATTGGTGGAGAGGGATATAACTGACATTCTTGGTAAGAAAATGAGTTCCTTGAAAAAAAACAAAAACATTTTTAAACTCATATTGGCCATGAAGAGAATAAAGAGAGAAAATTCTTCAGATGAACTTCAGTTAAGACCTTTTTAAGTTGAGTTAATGGTTTTTAGGTGTTTGGAGGTTTTTTGCTGCAGGAATATTCTTAACAGAGATCACATATTAGTGGAGGGTATACTGGTTGGGGCTCTAAAACTGTTCCAATGCATCAGGTAACCCATTTTGGACATTTTGGGCTGGCATATCTAGACTGTTCACAGGTTTTTTTGGGAGAACACTTAAGGTCAGTCCTTTTATAAAAGATGTGTAAAGTGATGGTAAATTTCAGCCTTTAAGAATGTTGCAATCAGAAATATATTAGTGTACAAGCAATACATCATAATTAAAAAAAAAAAGGGTATATATATATATTTTATAATAAACATAGGCTTCTTAAGGGCTTTCAAAGGGCAGGACTTCAATTGTGTCATATGACACACACACTGATTGGATGTTAATTGGAATTGTCTTTAAAAAGTTAATCCCAGTGGGCCGGCATAACATTGTAATAGAAGCGTTAATAAAGGCATGGGTTCAACCCTGTTCACGGATAGATACAAAAAAGTACACATAGTTTTTTACATGTATGGCATTTGATTGGCAAAAGTTTCCCATCACTTTAACCCCTTAATGACCGAGGACGTACGCCATACGTCCTCAGAAAAAAGGCAGTTAACGCCTGAGGACGTGTGGCGTACGTCCTCGGTTTGGAAAGCAGCTGGAAGCGATCCTCATCGCTTCCAGCTGCTTTCCGGTTATTGCAGGATGCCTCAATATCGAGGCATCCTGCAATAACAATTTGTACCCCTCCGGTGCAGAGAGAGCCACTCTGTGGCCCTCTCTACACCGGACATCGATGGCCGCAATCGTTGGTGGGTGGGAGCTGCAGTGGGAGGCGGGTGGGCGGCCATTGATGGCTTCAGATACACAGAGGGGGGCGGGATCGGGGGCGGGAGAGTCAAGGGCACGCACAGACACGCGCGCGTGCACGGGGGATCGGCGGGCGGGCGCGTGCACGGGAGGGAGCGGGTGGGAACCGCTTACACTACAGAAATAATCATGTAGTAAGTGGGAGGAAGAGGGGGAATAAATGCCCCCAAAAAGTAATCTAAGGGATCTGGGAGGGGGGTGGGGGTAGGGGTTGGTCGTGGGGAAGCTACACTACAGAAAAATGTAAAAAAAAAAAATAAAAAAGAGAAAAAAATATTGTTAACTGGGTACTGGCAGACAGCTGCCAGTACCCAAGATGGCCCCCAATAAGGCAGGGGGGGTTAGAGAGCTGTTTTTGGGGGGGATCAGGGAGGTTGGGGGCTAAGGGGGGATCCTACAAAGTAGCATATGTAAATATGCTAAAGATGTATTTTTTTTTTTTTAAAAACTTTTATTTTAGTACTGGCAGACTTTCTGCCAGTACTTAAGATGGCGGGGACAATTGTGGGGTGGGGGAGGGAAGGGAGCTGTTTGGGAGATATCAGGGGGTCTGATGTGTCAGGTGGGAGGCTGATCTCTACACTAAAGCTAAAATTAACCCCGCAAGCTCCCTACAAACTACCTAATTAACCCCTTGACTGCTAGCCATAATACATGTGTGATGCGCAGCAGCACTTTGCGGCCTTCTAATTACCAAAAAGCAACGCCAAAGTCATATATGTCTGCTATTTCTGAACAAAGGGGATCCCAGAGAAGCATTTACAACTATTTGTGCCATAATTGCACATGCTGTTTGTAAATAATTTCAGTGAGAAACCTAAAATTGTGAAAAATTTAGCGTTTTTTTTAATTTGATCGCATTTGGCGGTGAAATGGTGGCATGAAATATACCAAAATGAGCCTAGATCAATACTTGGGGTTGTCTACTACACTACACTGAAGCTAAAATTAACCCTAGAAGCTCCCTACATGCTCCCTAATTAACCCCTTCACTGCTGGGCATAATACACGTGTGGTGCGCAGTCACATTTAGCAGCCTTCTAATTAGTAAAAAGCAAAACCAAAGCCATATATGTCTGCTATTTATGAACAAAGGGGATCCCAGAGAAGCATTTACAACCATGTATGCTATAATTGCATAAGTTTTTTGTAAATAATTTCAGTGAGAAACCTAAAGTTTGTGAAAAAAATTGTGAAAAAGTGAACATTTTTTTTTATTTTATCGCATTTGGCGGTGAAATGGTGGCATGAAATATACCAAAATGGGCCTAGATCAATACTTTGGGATGTCTTCTAAAAAAAAATATATACATGTCAGGGGATATTCAGGGATTCCTGACAGATATCAGGGTTCCAATGTAACTAGCGCTAATTTTGAAAAAAAGTGGTTTGGAAATAGGAAAGTGCTACTTGTATTTATGGCCCTATAACTTGCAAAAAAAGCAAAGAACATGTAAACATTGGGTATTTCTAAACTCAGGACAAAATTTAGAAACTATTTAGCATGGTTTTTGTTTGGTGGTTGTAGATGTATAACAGATTTTGGGGGTCAAAGTTAGAAAAAGTGTGTTTTTTTCTATTTTTTCCTCATATTTTATAAATTTTTTTATAGTAAATTATAAGATATGAGGAAAATAATGGTATATTTTGAAAGTCCATTTAATGGCGAGAAAAACGGTATATAATATGTGTGGGTACATTAAATGAGCAAGGGGAAAATTACAGCTAAACACAAACACCGCAGAAATGTAAAAATAGCCTTGGTCCCAAACGGACAGAAAATGGAAAAGTGCTGTGGTCATTAAGGGGTTAAGATTAAATTGAAGCTTGTAATGTGCAACAAAACTGACATTGCTGTAAAAATGACCAAGGGCTGATCGGAAAAGCTTCCACTGTTTTATTGATGGAGAGGGATAAAGTTTCACATTCTTGGTAAGAAAAATGGTTTATTAAAAAAGACCCATTTTAAAATTCTATCTATTACAGGAACAATGAAAATAACAAGAAAATATGCACCTTTTTGGGAAACCTATAAATACAGTTGCACTTTCAGACTGAATCTCTGTTGTGCAAAATTATATTAACCAGACATTACCCTTATCATTACATCAATTCTCCTGGGTGGGCCCCGGAGGCGTAAGACATGTAGGAGGAGGGGCCTGTTGACCGGATGGGAGGAGAAGGCCCCGGTCGCTGGGCGGAGCTCAGACAGGAAGTGACGTTCGAGGACCAGGGCGAGGCTAGGCAGTTCCTGATCTTACCTGGTCGCGGAAGCAGCTCCCGAAGATTGTCCAGCAGAAGAATCGGTGATTGAAGATGGAGATCGAAGATTTGCTGGCGAGGATCCGGTCAGCAGCAGCGGAGAAAGGCTCTTCTTGGATACAGGACCGGATCGGCAGGCTCCTGGGCGAAGAAGAAGGCAGAGTGGAGGAAGGTGAAATGGCTCCAAGATCCAGACCGGTGCGACAGACACGGCCTCCCAATCGGCTCAGCCCAGAGCACAGGCCACAAGGGACGCGACGCAGACGGAGTCCGAGCAGAGAGGCGAGGCCGGGTAAGAAGTTGGGGAGTGTGTCGGTCGAACAGGCAAGGGCAGTGGGGGACGCACGGCGGCTCATGGTAGAGGCAGAGGTGGAGGCACAGAAAAAAAGGCCATCAGCAGGTATGAGCAGGGTTAATGCCAATGGCCCAGGGGGGCCTCTTTGTACAGGGGGGGAAGTGACAGTGGCGAAGGGGGGGGGGGGGAGCGGAGCATAATAGGTGTGGCACTGGGGGCAATGAATCAGGCAGCAGGGGAGCAGGAGACACGGAGAGCATGCAGGGCAGAAGGCGGGAAAGGGATCCGGAGCATAGCACAGCGGGGCTTTCTTTGCAAGCGGGAGATAGGCAGCCGGAAGAATTAAGGGCGGGGCCGCAGCGGGAACCCATAGTGTCTAATAAAGCAGGCACCCAGCTGGGAGAGCATAGGGAGGGGCAACACAGGGCCGTTCCGGCGGATGGCGAGGGGAGTGTAAACATAAGGGGGCAACATGAGGCTTTGAGGGGCACGGCGGCCCGTGCCGTTACACAAGCAGAGACAGTTTTGGAAGAGGTAGGTAGGGAAAAGAGCCCAATATTATTCAATGATGATGGGGAGGGGGGAGAAATGTTTAATGACGGTAATGGTCATTTCGAAAGGGAGAGGCCCAGTGGGGGAAGCAGGGTGGCGAGTGGGACAAGTCAACACTGGCACAGGGCATCCCGCCCCCTTAAGGGCCGTGGGAGTGGGAGGGGCAGCAGTAAAAAATACAACCCGAGTGTATATAGCGAACCAGTGTGCATTGAGGAATTCCCTAGCTCTTCAGACGGGGAAGACATGATTCCCCCGTCCCCTGACCATAGGGGGGATAGTTACAATGCAAGCGGGCGGGAGCAGGGTAAAGAAATTAATTTACAGGGAAGAACAGAGGTCGAAAAAAAATGTGGGGCAAGATTTGGAAAAAAGGTTGGATATGAGTAACAATCAGGTTATATATTTAACAGATGCAATGGTGTCCAGGTTACAAGGTAGAGAATTCAGGGACGGCGGCGAGGACGAGCCTTTCCGCCTAGCAGAATCTTGGACGGACACTATACAGCTGGACACGGGTGAAGAGTCATACAGTGAGCAGCCCTCTCGGGTCGGAATGGTAAGTGGCTACGCAAAAAGGGGTAGTGGGGTAAGGGACAGGGGGGGTTATGTTCTACACCAGGTGGGGGAGGCGGTTAGGAGTAGAGTTTTGGGGAGGAGCCCTCTGGGGCAGAGGGGAGGTACGGCCAGGACGGCCAGCAAAGGGAGGGGGAATGTGACACAAAACAGGAGAGGTATAGCACAAAACAGAATTATGGCAAAAAGTGTTGTCAGGGAGCAGGTGGTAAACACACTAAGTCGGGCAAGCGACGCAATACCAAAAATCAATACGGGACCATTTGCCGGGGGTCATGCAGTTGATATATTACAGGTTCACCATGAGGACAAAGGGCCAGCAGAAAATGACCAAGGAAGGAGACGATCACAGTGTGGGGGTCCGCCGCAGACGGAAGTGCCGGCGGTGACGGCTTTGGCAGGTGAGAGTTTTTCTTCGTCACAGCGGAAGGGGGAAGGGGCAAGTAGTGATACAGTATCCAGGCAGTTGGTTGAAGGGTTGAGGGCGCTGTTGCGGTCAGTTGAGGCTTCAGCTGTACCCGCGAGTACACAGTTGCCGCTGGAGAGGGCATGGGCCCCGAATGGGGCTGAAGGGCCAATGGTGACGGTGGCTAGGCCAAATGCGGGGCCACAAACGGACACGGCAGTAGTCAGCAATGGGGAAGTAGTAGCGATGGCATCTTCGGTAGGGCAACAAGGGGGGGGCCGAACCCTCGGAGCTCCGAGTGGCGGATACAGCCATGGCTAGGTCATGCTTATGCTCGATTGGTCCGTTAGGGCTGCATTTAACAAAGGAGGTCAGGGGCAGGGTATGGTCCAGGGAATATATAGAGTTGTTCTCTTTGCTTCCTTTGGAACAGTCTTTTGAAGTAACAGATGATCCCAAAAAAGACAGCGTTAAAAAAGAGGAAGATGAGAGAAAGATGCGATATAGGAAGCTACCAAAAACCTTTTCCAATTGGCTTCAATCTTTCGTGATTTACGCTAGTGTTATGTTTCCAGAACAGGGAGCTTCCATGTACTGTTATCTAGACGAGATCGCAGCAGCCCAGCGCACATACAGGGGTATGGCGTGGTGGACATACGACGAACAGTTTCGTCAGAGGATGGCAGTAAAGCCTGCGATGAGGTGGGATGACCGGGACATGGGGCTTTGGTTAAAAATCATGACGCCACTGAGATCGGTGCAGTCCTTTCGGTCGGGGGCCGGCAGTCCGGCCACAGCTACTTCCACATCGCAGTCCGCGAGCAGAAAGGGTTTCTGCTTTGCATACAATGAAGGGCAGTGTAAATGGGGAACTTCATGTAAGTTTCGACACGAATGCTCAGGTTGTGGCGGGGCCCACGCCTTTGCCAAGTGTTTCAGGAAAGGAAAAGTTGGTTGGAAAGCCGAGTCCCCTAAAGAAGGGGGTGTCCCCAATCAGGGTGGAAAAGATGGAGCCCTGGCTAGGTCATTACGCCAGTAGATGGGGCTGCAGGGAGGAAGCGGCAAGGTTATTACATGGATTTAGGTTTGGTTTTATCATTCCATCGGTTGGAGGTTCTGACCATTTTGTGGGCAATTTGAAATCGGCTAGGGAATGGTCGCAGGTGGTGAAAGAAAAATTGGGGAAAGAAGTGGAACTGGGTAGGATGGCGGGTCCTTTTGACGCCCCGCCTTTTCCAGGATTAAGGCTATCTCCGTTAGGAGTGGTCCCTAAGAAGGATCCTGGAAAATTTAGGCTGATACATCACCTATCCTTCCCGAAGGGTAATTCGGTGAATGAGGGGATCCCACCTGAACTGGCATCAGTAAAATATGCCTCATTTGACTCGGCGGTGGCTATGGTTAGGGCGGCAGGAAATGGGGCGCAGTTGGCAAAAGTTGACATCGAATCGGCTTTTCGGTTACTCCCAGTGCACCCAATCTCACACAAGTTGCTGGGGTGCTGTTTTGAAGAGAAAGTGTTCGTGGACCTATGCCTGCCCATGGGATGTTCCATAGCATGTGCATTATTTGAGAGTTTTAGCACTTTTTTGGAATGGGTGGTCAAGGTGCAGGCTGGACTTTCGTCGGTGGTACATTACCTGGACGATTTTCTATTTGTGGGTCCCGAGGGGACCACAGTTTGCGAAAGGTTGAGAGATGTTTTTTACAGAGTAGCGGAAGATTTTGGAGTACCCATCGCAATGGAAAAATCTGAGGGTCCAGTGACAAAGCTGAATTTCCTAGGCATTACGATTGGTACATTACCTGGACGATTTTCTATTTGTAGGTCCCGAGGGGACCACAGTTTGCGAAAGGTTGAGAGATGTTTTTTACAGAGTAGCGGAAGATTTTGGAGTACCCATTGCAATGGAAAAATCTGAGGGTCCAGTGACAAAGCTGAATTTCCTAGGCATTACGATTGATTCTAGATTGATGGAGTGCAGGCTCCCGGAGGATAAGGTGCAGGACCTAGTAAGCATCATCTTACGATTCTTGTCAGTTTCAAAAGTGCAACTAGTGCAAATGCAGTCCTTGATCGGCAAGCTAAACTTTGCATGCCGGATCATTCCAGTGGGTAGGGTGTTCTGTCGCAGGCTATCATTGGCGACAGCGGGCATTCAACAGCCGCATCATTTCATACGGCTGACGTCGCCCCTTAAGAAAGATCTCAAGGTATGGAAAGTATTTCTGGAGAATTTCAATGGGGTCGCGTTGATTCAGCCACCCAGAATATCGGGTGAGGAGCTTGGGCTAGTGACTGATGCTGCAGGGAGTAAAGGCTTTGGGGCAGTTTTTGGCAACGAATGGTGCGCGGCAGCATGGCCAACAGAATGGTCTGCGAGTGAATTGATAACAAACTTGGTATTCCTAGAATTCTTTCCGATTTTGGTAGCATTGTTTGTTTGGAGCAGTGAACTTCGGGACAAGTCGCTCCTGTTGTTCACGGACAACATGGGTGTCGTGGCTGCAATTAATAGTTTGTCATCATCCTCGCAGGCGGTGATACGGCTGTTGAGGGTTTTTGTGCTGCAGTGTATGAAATTGAACATCTTGGTCAGGGCAAAGCACATACCTGGGGTGCAGAACTCAATAGCTGACGCACTCTCTCGTTTTCAGTGGCAGCGCTTTCGGGAGCTGGCTCCGGGGGCAGACAAGTTGGGGAAGGAAGTTCCAGAACATTTATGGAGCCTTGGCTCGGGGGATTGGCAGATGTGGTAAAATCTTCACTGGCCCCGAGTTCGTGGAGAGCATACGAAAAGATTTGGAGAGAGTGGGAACTTTTGCTAGTTCAGCAGGGAGTCACAGAGGGCGGACAAGGGTGTCAGAACCTCTTGTTGAAATGGATATGGCAGTGGAAGGGGTGTGGTTTATCCCCCTCCGCTATTGAAAAAAGGCTGACGGCGTTAGCCTTCAGATTTAAGTTGATGGGGATGGTCGATATCACCAAGATGTTTTGCGTCAGGCAAATTGTGAGAGGTTTGAAGAAAAAAAGAAGTGGGGCGGATAGTAGAAGGCCGATTTCCTTTTCCTTACTGGCACATCTTTGGAGAGTACTGAAGGTTGTGTGTAAATCCGAGTATGAAACAATACTTTTCCAAACGGCCTTTGCGTTGGCCTTCTTCGGAGCATTCCGGATATCAGAATTGATAAGTTGCTCGAAGAGTGCGCAAGGTGGAGTGGGTATTTGTGATATCGAGGTGACGGACTCATATGTGTCCATATTTTTGAAACGGTCAAAAACTGATCAAGGAGGAAAGGGCAAAACGGTGAGGTTGTATCCCACGGGAGTGGAGTTGTGTCCGTGTAGGGCATTGCAAGAATTTTTGGCAATTAGACCAAAGATGGGAGGGTCATTGCTGCTGCATAAGGATAGCGAGGCTTTATCACAATTTCAATTCCGGAGGGTGTTAGGTAGGGCATTAGACACGGCAGGATTCAATCCGGGGGAATTTGGTTCACATTCCTTTAGGATAGGCGCAGCAACCGAGGCAGCCGCTCTGGGATTGGGGGAGGGAGTGGTAAAAGGGGTGGGGAGATGGTCATCCAAGTGTTATCGGACTTACGTCCGTCCTCATCTGTTGCTATAATCATGTGTTCCCCCCCCCCCCTCCCCTCCTCCTCTTGTCTCACAGAGCCGCTGCAGGTCTGGCTAGTGGGCCATTCTTTCATTTATTGGGCTCGAAGGGTGGCAGGGTACAAGGATGACGGCCTGCAGCTAGGCATTCCGAAAGAAAAAGCGGTTCTCCGGTGGTTCGGGATTCGGGGCCTGCGATGGGACCAACTCGTTTTTTCTGTCGTCGGGTATGCCAAACAATTTACCCGTCCTGACGTATTGGTCATTCATGCCGGTGGAAACGATCTGGGGTCTCTACCACAAAAAGAGCTGGTCAGGAGGATTAAGAGAGATATGTCAAGATTACGAGAATTATTTCCCGGGATAAGGATCGTTTGGTCCACAATGGTCCCGCGCTTACATTGGAGAACAGCATGGGACCAGGCTAGGTTGGATAATAGTAGGCGAAAAGTGAACAAATTGGTCACAGCATTTATGAAAAAGATTAGTGGGACAGTGGTCCATCATGAAGACCTAGAGGACGTGGGAAAAGGTGAATTTTACCTACAGGACGGTGTTCACCTGAACGAATTTGGATTACGGCTTTTCATCCTAGCCATTCGGGAAAGACTCCAATTGCTGATGTGATTGGTGGGGGAACTGGGGAAGAGGTGTCTTCCCAGTTGGTGGCGGTGTGCTAGCATCATCAATTGGCAGACCAAGGCAAGAAGTGGTTGGTGGTTAGCCTCCCAATGGGTTGGGAGAGCTAGGTAATTGGCTCCTTGGGCACGGGGTCCCTTGGAGCTGGTATTTGGTGGTTGGAACGGACTTAGCGCCTTGCGAAGTCCTGAGAAAAAGACGGCCTGGTCTATTAGTGGTGATGATGAATTTTAACCCCTTGGGGTGGGGGGTTAAGAAAAAGGGAGTACAGTGATGCTAACGCATTGAGAGTTGGGTTATTGTTATTATTGTTATTATTGTTTTGTTATTGCACTTCATTTATTTATTGATTTGGTTATTTAAATTATGTTAAATTAATAAACAGGCTGTGGCCAGAATTTTTATACCATGATATACGAGTATGTTTCTTTATTCTTAATGTAATAAGTTATTAATGATGTGGTTTGGTAAAGGGGCCGGTAATGGACGACTCAATAGGTCATGGGTGGGCCCCGGAGGCGTAAGACATGTAGGAGGAGGGGCCCGTTGACCGGATGGGAGGAGAAGGCCCCGGTCGCTGGGCGGAGCTCAGACAGGAAGTGACGTGCGAGGACCAGGGCGAGGCTAGGCAGTTCCTGATCTTACCTGGTCGCGGAAGCAGCTCCCGAAGATTGTCCCTCCCTCCCCAAAGAAAAGTAATGTTAAGTTAATAGGATTGTGGGGGTGCGATGGCCTAGGGGCCAGGGCGGTGTGCTAGCATCATCAATTGGCAGACCAAGGCAAGAAGTGGTTGGTGGTTAGCCTCCCAATGGGTGGGGAGAGCTAGGTAATTGGCTCCTTGGGCACGGGGTCCCTTGGAGCTGGTATTTGGTGGTTGGAACGGACTTAGCGCCTTGCGAAGTCCTGAGAAAAAGACGGCCTGGTCTATTAGTGGTGATGATGAATTTTAACCCCTTGGGGTGGGGGGTTAAGAAAAAGGGAGTACAGTGATGCTAGCGCATTGAGAGTTGGGTTATTGTTATTATTGTTATTATTGTTTTGTTATTGCACTTCGTTTATTTATTGATTTGGTTATTTAAATTATGTTAAATTAATAAACAGGCTGTGGCCAGAATTTTTATACCATGATATACGAGTATGTTTCTTTATTCTTAAAGTAATAAGTTATTAATGATGTGGTTTGGTAAAGGGGCCGGTAATGGACGACTCAATAGGTCAAAATACCACTGCTTAGTTACACAGTTTTGTAATCTTAATTTAATGGAATCACTATTTTCCCTCATAAATTAGATTACAAAGACCTTAATAAGTATATAATAATAATAATAATAATAATAATAATAATATGTTCCATATGTAAGTGGTGGTGGCAATAAAATAGACAACTATTCACAGGAAAATATATTAAGCCAAAGATGTTTAACAAATGACAAAAATACACAATAAGAAACTCTCCAGTAATTACTGTGATATCAAGATACTAAGTAAACTTTTAGGCCTCGCTTCCATTGAGTCGTAATTCAGTTTGCGTGCACTCGCAAACCGTTAAATATGCTGTCGAAAGCAATAGCGTTTAACGACTGTTTCCAATGGCGCGTTATACCTCAATATCGGCTGCCGGACTTCGGCTGCCGAAAAGATTTTCGCGTCCCATAGAAAGTAATAGAAGCCGTTAATCGATAAATTATACCAGGTTTCCATTGAAAGCGCTAACCGTTAATACACTGTCGGAGGCTGTCGATACATTGAGAAATATTACCCCCAGCTCAACTAGGTGTAAAGGAGGAAAAAAGAGCTTTTTGAGGCCTGTTTCTCATTGAAATAGCAAATCACAAAAAAATTATGAGTGTTTCAATGTACAAATAACATTATATATGCTACATTTATTGGTCCTAGGTATAGGAATATTTGCACCCATGTTGTCATAGAAATTTCAATATGTATGTGCATATAAAAATATATGCAAGCGCCACAATTATGGAACGACCTCCCGCACACTTTCAAACCTTCCCCATGCCTAATATCCTTTAAGAGATCCCTCTCTACATATCTCAAAACAGAATGCACCTGTCATTGTTGATTATATATTTCCTACCGGTTCTATGTTAAATTTTTGTGCATATATGGTGTATTATTATTTTTTTTTATTTTATTGTACCCATTGTATCAATGCAATGTTTTGTGGACCCAGGACATACTTGAAAACCATAGAAATCTCAATGTATCTTTCCTGGTAAAATATTATAAAAATAAATAAAATATCTACCTATTCAAAATGAAACCTTTGCCCAGGGATGCTATATATAATCTCAATACATATAGAAAAATAATTCAAAGGAAATAAGTTGTTTATCATGAAGATGAGTTTTATTATTACAGATTTACCCTCATTCAAATGTAATTTTCAATGTGAAAATCATATTTATTCAATACAAAACGATGACACATTAAAGTTATAATGTGTCATAGTACTAATATTTATAAAATATATGTAATGTCATGTCTGCTAAAGCAGATAATACATTTGTAATATTTAGACTATTAACCAAAATACATAAGTGCTTAATATTACATACTTCAAGAGATATGAAGTATTGTCTTTAACATGGAGTTATTGAAACATTTTAAAAGTGCATTGTGCATTGGTCCCAGGGAGAGTCTGTGTCTGTTCATATGATGTCAATTAAATGTATTAATCACCTCTATATCATGGCAATCACATATATGTTGTATATACATCAGTGCATAAATATCCTAAAGATACATTTATCTAATTATTCTAAATATTGAATAATAATCTTGACAAAAAGGAGTGCATTAGTCATGATAGGTATTAGTCATGATAGGTATATATTTCAGATATTACATTCCACATAGGACTATAAGAATGAATGCAAGGTATTTGGCCATATCAACAGGAAGGAGTATTTACTTTTCAACTCTTCTATAACTCTATAACTGTATAATATCAAACTCTCCACTAACTCTCAAACAACTCTCAAAAACCCAAAACTCCTACCAACGCAACTAGCTCCCGTGTCTTTCTCTCTAGAGGCGATCACAGGTAAAGAGCGCAGGCGCAAACCGTTATTCTTATAGACAGAGGTCGGGTTACCATGGCAATGCACTTGTTATGGCGCGCTTTTCGACAAATCCGACATCGGTGGCAACGCAAACTTACGTACGGCCGAAAAGAGCGACTGCGCGCAACACGCTAATCTTTTCAATGGAAACCTGGTACTAAAATGGAGCCGTAAATTACTTTTAGCTGTCGTCCGCTTCGGTAGCTTACGGCTCCATTTTTAACGACTCAATGGAAGCGAGGCCTTAGTTGTTAATACCAGTGTTACTCCCAGTTTACCTGTTAAAGGTCGCTAGCAGGCCTGGGGCTATACAATAGGGAGCTACCAATATATATATATTTAAATTAAAGGGATATCAAACCCACTTTTTTTTTAATTTCATGATTCAGATAGAGCATGCAATTTTAAGCAACATTTTTATTTACTCCTATTATAATTTTTCTTTGTTCTCTTGGTATCTTTATTTGAAAGCAGGAATGTAAGCTTAGTAACATTAATTAGAAAGTTGCTTAAAGGGACATAATACTCATATGCTAAATCACTTGAAACTGATGCAGTATAACTATAAAAAGCTGACAGGAAAATATCACTTCTCTATGTAAAAAAGGAAGATATTTTACCTCACAATCTCCTCAGCTCAGCAGAGTTAGTTCTGTGTAAAAAGTTATACTCAACTGCTACCAGCTGCAGGTAAAAATAAAAAAAAATGAAGAAATGAACAGCAGCCAATCAGCATCAGCAGTGCTGAGGTCATGAACTCTTTTACTGTGATCTCATGAGATTTGACTTAACTCTCATGAGATTTCATAGTAAGCTTCCTTTACCTGATTGGTGAAATAATATGAGAGTTCACGATGCTCATCCTTTCAGCTGTCCCAGGACAGACACACTAAAATGCTGCTTAGAAATCCTTTACAATGGGAGGTGGCTACTGAGGAACTTTTGAGGTAAAATATCTTTCTTTTTTACATAGAGATGTTCAGGAGATATTTTCTAGTCAGCTTTTTTACAGCTATGCTGCAGCACTTTAAAGTGTTTAAACATTTGGGTATTATGGCCCTTTAAATTGCATTGTCTATTTGAATTATGAAAAAAAAAATTGGTTTAAAGGGACAGTCTACACCAGTATTGTTATTGTTTTAAAAGATAGATAATCCCTTTATTACCCATTCTCTAGCTTTGCATAACCAACACAGTTATATTAATATACTTTTTACCTCTGTGATTACCTTGTATCTAAGCCTCTGCAGACTGCCCCCTTATTTCAGTTCTTTTGACAGACTTGCATTTTAACCAATCAGTGCTGACTCCTAGGTAACTCGACGTGCGTGAGCACAGTGTTATCTATATGAAACACATGAACTAACATCCTCTAGTGGTGAAAAACTGTCAAAATGCATTCAGATAAGAAGTGGCCTTCAAGGTCTAATAAAATAGCATATGAACCTTCCAGGTTTAGCTTTCAACAAAGAATACCAAGAGAACAAAACAAAAATGGTGATAAAAGTAAATTGGAAAGTTGTTTAAAATGACATGTCCTATCTGAATCATGAAAGTTTATTTTGGACTAGACTGACCCTTTAATACCCCATTAATTTATTTATATATATGCTTTTTCCTTTTGAGTTTGTCATAAGTTTTCTTTAAAATGTGCTATTATTTATGACGCATTACTGTTGTGCATCTTTCAATACTCTACCGTATAAATCATTTTCTTTGTTGTACATGGAAAAGTTCCACGACATTTACATTATATGTATGTTTTTGCGGGCTCCTGACGGTGATTTGCACATCAAAGTCAAAATTAAGCTCTTCCACTCTTCTGATTAATTAATGAGTGATTTACCCATGCAAGTGGCTCTAACTACAGGGAACTTGGTCATGAAGAGGCTGAAGACAGAATATTCTTCAGTTTAACTTCATGTAAGGCCTTTTTAAGTTGTATTTATTAGGGAAATCAAATATTAGTGGAGGATTTATACTAATACATTTAGCCACCAGTCAGCAAGCGCTACCCAGGTGCTGAACCTAAAATGGGCCGGCTCCTAAGCAAGAGATAGCAAGAGAATGAAGAAAAATTGATAATAGGAGTAAATTAGAAAGTTGCTTAAGATTACATGCTCTATCTGAATCATGAAAGAAAAAAAAATTGGGTTTAGTGTCCCTTTAACTTCTGAAATATCATGATCTGATATAAAACAAACATGTATGTTTTGTTTGGAAACCTTAAAGATAAACATGCTGAAACTGATGTATAAATACAATAGCTCATAGCTTTTTATCAGTTGTGCCTATGCACAGTTCATATTTACCAAACAAGATACTTTTCTTCTCAGAATATTTGTTTTTGATGACAATTAAGCCTTCGGACATTATAAAATTGTAATTAAAAATTAACACAATGATAAAAAATAATTTATTTAATGAATTAAGCTTGTTGGAATGCTCTGGCAATTCACAAGCACACAAGACAACAATGAATCATTTTTTTTTAATGGCATTCCTTTTTCCCGTCGACTTCTTATGCTTTGTTTCCTTGTTGGCTCGTAAGTGAATTGAAAAAAAATGAGTTGAGAACAATGGTTTACATTATACATTGTAATCTAATCCATAATCTGTAATTAAGAAGTGGGTGTAGCTAATGTATACTAAATAATAGATTTGGTTATCCGACAGCAATATGTGTGATGTTCCTATAAAAATGACTGTACTCTACAAAATAAAAAGGTTTTAGCTCCCCTTTTAGTATCTACACATTTTATATATATATATATATATATATATATATATATATATATATATATATATATATATATATATATATATATATATATATACACACACATACACACTCAGCATATGTATATATGTTTATACATGTGTTTATATGTGTCAGGAATGCCACTGACACTACCGCGTTCAAGTTCCCCCTCCCTATTCCTGGCCGCTAATCAGCGTCAGATGGAGGGATTCCTTAAACGGGAGTGACAGTGACAAAAGTATTCTTGGAAAGAGGCTAGAGATACAAGAGACAGGGGAAGAGCATGCGGCAGGCAGGCAAGGTCGTTAAACAATCCGAGGTCCGGGCAGGCCAAGGTACGAACAGTATGAGAACAATGAATAAGTGCTAGGTTGCTAAAACTGGCCAAACAAACAGGTAACACAAACATGGACTGACGCTACTTATAAAGACCAAGGGGCATGACTAGCAACAGGGGAGTCACGTATAAGATTGCCTGTATAAAAGCATAAGCACGGGAACAAGAAAGAACACCTGTCACATTGCCAGACCTGGAAACACGGCGAGGTGGGTGCTGCACATAAACATGAGCAAGTGATCCCTGCATAGCCATGTGACCCCGACGACCGGAGACGGACACCTGCCATTCTGGCAGGTAAGGCATCTGACATATAAACACATATATACACATGTATACACATGTATACACATATATACAGTACACACATACAAATATATACACACATACTCTATAAGGATAGCAAGAATATGTACTACTGCTTTAAATTTTCACCAACCTCCATCTATAAATGTCTCCACCCTCTTACCAGACTTTGCTGGCTTATTGAAGAAGAAGGATATCATACATCTCTGATATCGCTAGTCAGTTATCCTAACCTTTCTTCCCTAAATCTGATTACTTGATCCAGATATCTCTAAGAATTGCATCAGGAATTCACTGTGTCTGTTTTGATCTACTACATAACCGCAACTTACTAGGCCTGTGTGCCGCTTGCCGTTCCACTGACATTATCAGCTATGGCCAGGTTTTCTCTCCCTCTCTCACACGCTGCTGTCTGGCATCACTGAACGGCTGAATCTTCGCTTCTCATAACTTTTGAGATTCATACCGAGACAGATTATCCAGTTCTACCTACAACTGTGACTTCCTGCTCCTGTCTCCTAAGGTAACTCATGTGCTGGGTATGCCTTTTAGTAACATTATTCTCATTAGTGTATACAGCAAGACACGGCTATATCAAGACACAGAGGTAACCTCCTCACCATTCTTTGGTTACTTCTGTGTTACACTATCATCTTTACTATTGTTGCAGTAGAGTTACTAATACTTATCACTGATATTACTTGGACATTGTATACTATATTATACTATATTGTATATAGTACTATATTGTATATAGTACATTGTATACTATATTACAGTATATATCTTACCTATATTACAGTTAACAGTTGTGATATTAGCAGTTACTAGAGACATACCTAGATTTTACATAATAAGCCAGCCCTACTTTGTGGGTATTAATCAGCTTGCATCCTCAGTCATAATATTTGTTCTCTTGTAATAGATCCCTCTCTAATCTCTAAAGAAATACAAAGCCTCTCAGATAGGATGGATATTTTAGCTAACTCCTTCCATGAACTCCCAGGTTGAAAACCAAGCAGTTAAGTGATGCCTAAGAGAGGTTTGGCTGTTAAAACTACCCCAGTTGAACAAAATCCTGAACCCCAGTTTCTCCCCCAGAGAAATTCTCTGGTAATCGCTCCCCAATTCAGGATGTTTAGAAATGTTTGTATGTTACTTTTTTATTTAAAGCCTAAGACTTATCCCTCTGACAGGATAAGAGTTTTCACAAGTGATTTCGTATCTTAGGGGTGAATCCCTGGGCCTGGGCGGGACAGTTCCTACGAAACTCAGGATTCTATTCTAAAATCTTTAGACGCTTTCTTTACAGAAATGTCGGCTTTATATGATGACTCGTTCAAGCAAGTAACAGCAGAAAAAACACTCAGGTCACTCAAACATTAAGATCCTGTAGAGACTTAATAACTCAGTTCAAAATTTTAGCAAAAGATTCACCTGTGGAATGAAAGTCTTTATAAAAAAAAAAATCAGTTTTGCCTTGGTCTCTCAGAGGAGATCAGGATGAACTCTCAGTACTGGACTCCCTGATTCACTCGAGGAACTTTATACCTAATCAACAATATAGATAGTTGTCTACAAGAAAGATGTTCTGAAAGAGGTATCTATAGAAAACTCCCATCTATATCATCATACGTGACTAAGGATAATCCTCAGCCTATGGGAATAAGGTTTATTAAAGGACCATTATCCACTCAAGAGAAGACCAGGAGAAGGTCCCTAAACTTATGTATGTACTGCGCTTCAACTGGACATGAGGTTAAGGATTGCCCTAATCTCGCCAAACAAAGAATTGGTAAGCATCTTAACCCACACCTATGTCTTACAACCAAAGCTAATTCTACCCCTTACATCCTACTACCTTTTTCCTTACAGTGGAAACAATTCAAGATCAGTTCTGACGCCATAATTGACACTGGGTCCTGCGGGAATTTTATTGATATCCAATTTGTAAAATACAATACAATTCCTATTATCACTAAGTATAATCCTGTCTCTGTGAAAGTCATTGATGGATCTCTCTTACCATCAGGTCCAGTATCACACCAAACTACACCTCTATTATTCACTACAGAAACAGATCATAAATTATTTTGATGTAATTTCTTCCCCTATGTTCAACATTGGCTTAGGTATAAAGTGGTTCAGAATACACCAACCTACCTTTAAAGGGTGCTATTAAAAATCTCCTTTACCTCCACCTATTGTCAAAAATCCTGCCTAAATACATCCACTATCCTACATCTTTCTGACACTAAAACCCCAGAACATTATCACAACTATACTGATGTCTTTGACAAAAATGATGCTGAAACCTTGCCACCTCACATGGCCTGTGACTGCCCTATAGATCTGTTGCTGGGGCTATCAATTCCATTCAGGCATATATACCGACTCTCTAAGCCCGAATTGGAACATTTAAAAAATTATATCGATTGCAAACTCAGAAAAAGGGTTTATCAGGCCTAGTACATCACCCACTGGTGCAGGTATATATTTTTTTATTTATTCTTGGTCTTTACAAAATTGGACCTTAGAGGAGTCTATAACCTAATCGAATGAGAGCTGGAGATGAGTGGCTTACTGCGTTTAGGACCAGGTATGGTCTTTTTGAGTATACAGTAATGCCATTTGGTTTATGAAACGCCCTATCAACATTCCAATGTCTAATCAATGACATATTTAGAGATATTCTTGACGTATACTTAGTAGTATAATTGGATGACATTTTGATTTGCTCCCAAACCATAGAAGAACACAATGTACATGTAAAAAACTGTACTTGCCAAACTAAGAGAGCCATAGATTGTACGATTAAATTAGAGAAGTGTCTTTTTGACTCACATGAATCTCATTCTTAGGCTGTCACATCACCCATGAAGGTATATGCATGGATGACTTGCAAGGTTCTTGCTATAAAACACTGGCCTACACCCTTGTTCCAAGAAAGATATTCAACGCTTTCTCAGTTTCTCCAATTTTTATAGGAAATTTATTCCCTAATTGGCATCAATAACCAAACCTCTTTCTGTTCTTACTAAACAACATAATCAGTTCCGTCGGACCCCAGTAACCCAATCTGTTTTTGATTTACTTAACCTTAAATTTTCAACCACTCCTATCTTACAGTTCCCTGATATTAACCATCAATTCATACTTGAAGTAGACGCATCAGACTATGCCATTGGTGCAATTTTATCCCAGAAAAAGTCATTTAAAGACCCTTTACCTGCCGAGCTCAATTACCCAGTGGGAGAAAAGGAATTATTAGCCATCAAATGTTCATTCGGCCTCTGGCATCATCTACTCAAGGGGGATATTCATCCCATCAGGATATACACTGATTACAAGAATCTTAAATATCTGCACTCTAATAGGACACTGTCATCCAGACAACTCTGTTGGAGTCTATACTTCTCAAGATTTTAATTCTTCATCACCTACTGACCTGGAAACAAGAATGGAAAGGCGGACGCCTTTAAAGGAAAGACATCAGAGCCACTTCTACCAATTCTCCTTCTACGGTGATACCGAAAAACTGTTTCGTAGGACTTCTCACTAGTCTCATTTCTCAAAAATGCTCAAGACGCAGATCCAGACAAACCTTTAGATCTGTTGCAATCAGATGGACATGGTATTTTCTACAACAACAAAAGGTGATACATACCCCAAACTTTGAGACCTCTAGTTCTCAGGACTGCTCATGACTCACCTCTAGTGGGACACATGGGTACCCACAAAACATATGATCTTTTGAGATGTTCCTTCTAGTAGCCTCATATGCAAACAATGGTAAAGGACTATGTAACAGCTTGCATGGTTTGTGCCACATCGAAGTATTCAAGACAACCCCCATAGGTCTACTCCAACCTCTACCTATACCTCAGGTTCCATGGAAAATGTTGTCTGTGGATTTCATAGTTGATCTTCCAATGTCATCATCTTACACAACCATCTTTGTGCTAGTGGATTTTTTTTCAGAGATGGCGCATTTCATTCCAGCCCAAGGTTTACCCACCTCCAAACAAACCTCTGATATGTTTATTAAAGTAATTGTATGCCTTCATGGTTTACCCAAGTCTGTAATTAGTGACAGAGGTACCCAATTTACCTCTAAGTTTTGGAGGAATATGTGTCAGGCCTTGCACATTGACCAGAGGCTTAGCACTTCATTCCACCCACAAACAAATAGGCAAACTGAGCACACAAACCAGTGGTTGGAACAATACTTAAGGTGTTATTGTTCCCATCAACAGGATTCCTGGGTATCTTTTCTATCGTTAGCTGAATTTGCATACAACAACAGTGTAAATTCCTCCATTGGTTATAGCCCATTTTTTTTATTAATTATGGGTTACATCCCCACTTCAACTTACTTCCTAAGTTTGATTCCCCATGTCCTCAAGTGAATGACTTGATAAACAACATTTCTCAGATGTTCTCATCTGTGTGACATAATATAAAGGAAGCACAATCCTCACAACAGAGACACTATAACCTAAGAATACAAGATTGGACAACTTGTGTGGCTTTTCACAAAAAAAACTAAAATTCCACAATCCATGCAGAAAACTCAATAATTTGTATATTGGACCTTTTCCCATCATCTCCATTACTAATTCTGTCACTGTCACTCTACAGTTGCCAACTACCTACGGCCTCCATTGAAAAAGGCTCCTATGAGAGCCAAAACGTTTGGGCAAGGCCCTTGTTGTTAGTGTTTTTTCTACATAAAGGTTTTATTACCAAAATTCCTTTGTCTGTGCCTGCTTTGGGTGGCCTCTGGAGGCTAGAGCCAGGCGTGAGGTTGCTGATATGATGGTGTGTGCCGTTTCCTCTGTGCTTATATACACACATACACACGCACATATATATATATATATATATATATATATACACACACATATATATATACACACTATAAATATATATACTATACACACACACACACCACACATATCTTATATATATATATTATCGGTTATTTGTAGAGCGCCAACAGATTCCACAGCGCTAATATTATACATACACAACACAATAGACAAAGACACACACACACAGAAACAGGGAAACACACAGGCACATAGTACCAGAAGGTCACACAGAAACACAGGCACATACACACATAATCTCTCACACACACACACACACAGAGACAGACACATGACTCACAGAGACAGTGACCACACACAAAAATGCAGTGACACTGGAGCTGAGCTAAATCTTTTTTTTACTTTCAAGTTGTAATATGAGCGATATCCTTTGAAAGTATAGGGCACGCTAAAGGGATGTCGGCTTCTGCGCTAAACATTCTCCCTGGTTATTCAGTATTTACTATGGATACCGAATGCGCATCCTGCTCTATTGACAGAGCTCCACTTGTATCTGTAGTCCTGTGTTGCACCTCATTACAATTAACCCCTCCACAACACATGAACCCTTTCTGTGACTTCACATATGCTTTGCATACGCTGTCGGCATTTAACATTGCACAAGCATTTCTGACCCCGCCGCAACTAAATAAATGTATTGACCCCTATCCCACCGCTCCCGGACCCAGCCGCAACTAAATAAAGTTATTAACACCTATCCCTCTGCTCCCGGAGCCCACCGCAACTCTAATAAAGTTATTACCCCTATCCCTCCGCTCCCGGAGCCCACCGCAACTAACTAAATGTATTAACCACTAAACCCCTGGCCTCCCACATCACTAACAACTTACTAAACTATTGACCCCTAAACCGCCAGCCCCCCACATCGCCATAAACTAAAATTAAGTTATTAACCCCTAAACCTAACAACCCGCTAACTTTACATTAAATATTAACTCATCCCTATCTTATAATAAATGTAAACTTACCTTTATTATTAAAATAAACTATATTAAACTATGAATTAACCTACCCTAACTATTATACTAAAATTACATTAAACTATATTAAAACTATTAATTAACCTACCCTAGCTATTATACTAAAATTACATTAAAACTATATTAAACTATTAATTAACCTACCCTAACTATTATACTAAAATTACATTAAACTAAATTAAACTATTAATAACCTACCCTAACTCTTATCCTAAAATTACATTAAACTACAAATTAAATTAACTATATTACATATTTAAAACCTAACAATAAAGAATTACTAAGTAACACAAAATAAAAACACTGTTACACAAAATAATAAACACTGTTACACAAAATAAAAAATAAATTATCAAATATTTAAACTAATTACACCTAATTTAATAGCCCTATCAAAATAAAAAAGCCCCCCCAAAATAAAAAAAAACCCTAGCCTGCAATAAACTACCAATAGCCCTTAAAAGGGCCTTTTGCTGGGCATTGCCCCAAAGAAATCAGCTCTTTTCCCTGTAAAATAAAATACAAACACCCCCCCCAACAGTGAAACCCACCACCCACACAACCAACCCCCCCAAATAATAACCCTATCTAAAAAAACCTAAGCTCCCCATTGCCCTGAAAAAGGGCATTTGTATGGGCATTGCCCTTAAAAAGGGCATTTAGCTCTTTTTCCGCCCAGTCCCTAACCTAAAATTAAAACCCACCCATTAAACCCTTAAAAAAACACTAACCCCCGAAGATCCACTTACAGTTTTCGAAGACCCGACATCCATCCTCATCCAAGCAGCAGAAGTCCTCAGCGAAGCCGGCAGAAGTCTTCATCCAAGCGGGCCGAAGTCTTCATCAACCGGGCAGAAGTCTTCATCCAGACGGCATATTCTATCTTCATCCATCTGTTGCGGAGCGGCTCCATCTTCAAAACATCCGGCGAGGAGCATCCTCTTTTTACGATCGCCGCTGAAGAATGAAGTTTCCTTTAAATAACGTCATCCAAGATGGAGTTTCTTACATTCCGATTGGCTGATAGAATTCTATCAGCCAATCGGAATTAAGGTGGAAAAAATCCTATTGGCTGTTGCAATCAGCCAATAGGATTGAGCTCGCATTCTATTGGCTATTCCAATCAGGGTGGTGGGTTTTACTGTTGGGGGGTTGTTTGTATTATTTTTTTACACGTAAAAGAACTGATTTTCTTTGGGGCAATGCCCCGCAAAAGGCCCTTTTAATTTCTTTTGGCAGTTTAGTTTAGGCTAGGGTTTTTTTATTTTGGGGGGGGGTCTTTTTTATTTTGATAGGGCTATTAGATTAGGTGTAATTAGTTTAAATATTTGATCATTTCTTTTTTTATTTTGTGTAATTTAGTGGGGTTTTTGTAATTTAGTTAATTGTATTTAATTAATGTAATTTATTTAATTGTAGTGTAAGGTTAGGTGTTAGTGTAAGACAGGTTAGGTTTTATTTTACAGGTAAATTTGTATTTATTTTAGCTAGGTAGTTAGTAAATAGTTATTAACTATTTACTAACTAGTCTACCTAGTTAAAATAAATACTTAGCTTAGCTGTGAAATAAAAATAAAACCCAAGCTAGCTGCAATGTAACTATTAGTTATATTGTAGCTAGCTAAGGGTTTATTTTATAGGTAAGTATTTAGTTTTAAATAGGAATTATTTAGTTAATGATAGTAAATTTTATTTAGATTTATTCTTAATTATATTAAAGTTAGTGGGTGTTAGGGTTAGGGTTTATAACTTTAGTACAGTAGCGGCGAAGGTTGGGGGCGGCAGATTAGGGGTTAATAAGTGTAGGTAGGTGGGTGGCGACATTGGGGGCGGCAGATTAGGGGTTAATAAATGTAGGTAGGTGGCGGTGGTGTCGGGGCAGAAGATTAGGGGTAATAAGTATAATGTAGGTATCAGTGATGTCGGGGGCGGAAGATTAGGTGTTAATAAGTATAATGTAGGTGTTAGCGATGTCGGGGTGGCAGATTAGGGGTGTTTAGACTCAGGGTTTATGTTAGGGTGTTAGGTGTAAACATAACTTTTCTTTCCCCATAGGAATCATGGGGCAGCGTTACGGAGCTTTACGCTCCTTTATTGCAGGTGTTAGGCTTTTTTTTAGCCGGCTCTCCCCATTGATGTCTATAGGGAAATCGTGCGGTATGGAGCTCAATTTTGCTCAACGCTGCAATATTGTCCGCTAATGCCAGGTTTATGAAAACCTGTAATAGCAGCGCTATAGGGAGGTGAGCGGTGGAAACTAACTTGCAAGTAGCACCGAGCCGCTCTTACCGCAAAACTCGTAATCTGAAGAGCTGCGTTAGGCTCCAAAAAGGGAGCGTACAGGCATATTTACCGCCACTTCAACCCTCAATACCAGCGTTGCTTACGGACGCGGCCAGCTTCAAAACGTGCTCGTGCACGATTCCCCCATAGGAAACCAATGGGGCAGTTTGAGCTGAAAAAAAACCTAATGCAAAAAAGCAGCATTCAGCTCCTAACGCAGCCCAATTGTTTCCTATGGGGAAACACTTCCTAAGTCTGCACCTAACACCCTAACATGTACCCCGAGTCTAAACACCCCTAACCTTACACTTACTAACCCCCTAATCTGCCGCCCCCCACTACCACTATCGCTGACCCCTGCATTTTATTATTAACCCCTAATCTGCCACTCCGGACACCGCCGCATCCTACATTATCCCTATGTACCCTTAATCTGCTGCCCCTAACACTGCCGACCCCTATATTATATTTATTACCCCCTAATCTGCCCCCCCCAACGTCGCCGCTGCCTACCTACACTTATTAACCCCTAATCTGCCGACCGGACCTCACAGCCACTATAATAAATGTATTAACCTCTAAACCGCCTCACTCCCTCCTCAAAAACCCTATAATAAATAGTATTAACCCCTAATCTGCCCTCCCTAACATCGCCGACACCTAACTTCAAGTATTACCCCTAATCTGCCGACCGGACCTTGCTGCTACTCTAATAAATGTATTAACCCCTAAAGCTAAGTCTAACCCTAACACTAACAACCCCCTAAGTTAAATATAATTTTTATTTAACGAAATAAAATAAATCTTATTAAATAAATTAATCCTATTTAAAGCTAAATACTTACCTGTAAAATAAACCCTAATATAGCTACAATATAACAAATTGGAACAGCCAATAGAATGCGAGCTCAATCTGATTGGCTGATTGGATCAGTCAATCAGTCAATCCGATTGAACTTGAATCTGATTGGCTGATTCAATCAGCCAATCAGATTTTTCCTACCTTAATTCCGATTGGCTGATAGAATCCTATCAGCCAATCGGAATTCGAGGGACGCCATCTTGAATGACGTCACTTAAAGGAACCTTCATTCGTCGGGAGTCGCCGGAAGAAGAGGATGGATCCACGTCGGCTGCTTCAAGATGGTCCCGCTCCGTGCTGGATGGAAGAAGATAGAAGATGCCGCCTGGATGAAGAAGTCTACCGGTCCGGATGTCCTCTTCTTGCCGGATAGGATGAAGACTTCGGACCCTCTTCTGGACCTCTTCTTGCCGGATAGGATGAAGACTTCAGACCCTCTTCTGGACGGATCGGTGATACCCGGCGTGGTGAAGATAAGGTAGGGAGATCTTCAGGGGCTTAGTGTTAGGATTTTTAAGGGGTGTTTGGGTTAGATTAGGGGGTATGTGGGTGGTGGGTTGTAATGTTGGGGGGGGTATTGTATGTTTATTTAAATGCAAAAGAGCTGTTTTCTTTGGGGCATGCCTCGCAAAAGGCCCTTTTAAGGGCTGGTAAGGTAAAAGAACTGTTTAATTTTTATTTTAGAATAGGGTAGGGCATTTTTTTATTTTGGGGGGCTTTGTTATTTTTTTAGGGGGCTTAGAGTAGGTGTAATTAGTTTAAAATTCTTGTAATCTTTATTTATTTTTTGTAATTTAGTGGGGTTTTTTTGTAATTTAGTTTAGTTGATTTAATTGTAGATAATTGTAGATAGTTTAGTTAATTAATTTATTGATAGTGTAGTGTTAGGTTTAATTGTAACTTAGGTTAGGATTTTTTTTTTTTTTTTATTGAGGTTATAATAAATACAGGGCAAAATTGCATAAGTGAATAAAGTACAGAAATCCGTGACTTGGGCTCACCAAGGCCAGAATTAACAGCAGAAAAGTAGAACAATTGTATATAGTACTGTGTCATAGATACATGCTAAGCCTTGCCCGAATATACAATTAGGAGATAAACCTCAGTTTTTCTTAAACATTATATCCTCTTAAAACTTTGGTGGACTGCAGTATGGTAGGTATTCCCCTAATGATGAGTAGAGGCCTCTCTTGGACCTCTAAAAGAGACCTTTGTACAACGGGGAACTACAAGAGGATACTGGAAAATAACATATAACAAAAAGGGCCACTCTTGGACCCAAAATAATACAACATAGCAGCCTGTAACAACGACAAAAAGATAAATTAAAGTGGTGATAGGTCTAATGTGGGTAAGTATTGCAATGAACTTCCCATATGGCAGAATTAATATGAATTGGAGTTAGGATTACAGGGGACTAATATAGAAAGAGGCTGATAACATTAGGAGTGAATAAGAGATTACCTTTAGGGTATCCCTCCTGGCATGTATACCTGATATATAAAATTTCCATCATTAATGCCTATCGGCCGTGATAACATTAGCACAGGAAGCAATATAGGTAACAATGGATAAGTATATGTGAGAGGGCAGGAGGACCATCATCAAATGGGCATTGGGCAATAACAGTTGTGGCATGTGTAGTACAAATAGGCAGGAGTACAGCATAATAAACCAAACATGGGTACTGAAGGCGGGCGGCAAGTAATAGTTATACAATTTAAGGTCAATAATCCCACAGTCATATATAAAAAAGGGTAAAACATAAACAGCATATAAATAGGGGGATCTAGGTTATATACTACAGGAGCTAACTTATAGAGTCAATAAACCCTAATATATTTGGGGATAAATAGATACGGGAGTGTCCATGTTTATAAGAGTACAAGATATTAGTCCTCAAACTTCAGGCTTGCTAGGTAAAAGCACCACCGCAATAGCAAACATAGGGTGTCTCACAGTATGAAAATCCCAGATAAAGGGAAAGTTATAGTAGGCTGATCCGTTATCTCAAATTATTTCATCCGATGCCCTGTCTATTGGTAAAGCAGGGCTGTTTACTAACCCCTTTCTGACAGTACAGCTGAAAGCCTGACCATCGCTTCTGGGGAGCGCAGCCATTGCAACTCCCAGCCTCGCCTGACTTGAGATCCCCTGACAGCTTACGAAAAAACTCTGACCGCAAATCAGACCCAACTCTCAGTCCAGGGCCCCAAGTCCCCCAGGGTCCCAGCTCACCTGCGCCTCCTCTGAAAGTTCACCTCTCCATACCATAACTTTTAGCCTAAAGGGGCAAGAGTGGAGATCCGTAGTTGCAGCGGTAGCTTTGTTGATGATCACTCCACTAGCTAGTGAATGTCCGGACTCCGGCAGTAGGCATAGCAGGCTAAGAGATTCTGTGGATTGAAGCTGCAGCGTGACTGTAACGGCATTCTCCTCCTGCAGCCACAGCATCATACTCTGTCGGGAAACTGAGTCCCGGTGATCCGCCCGCACCGGCAACAGCTCTCTCATCCACTTCGGCTGTTGCCTATTTAGGCTTCCAGCTTCAATCAGGTGTCCGGTCTCCTCCATTGCTGATAGAGCAGGGCTATATTCAACCCTCATAGCTGAAGGCTCATCCTGGTCCAGAAGCGGTGGGACTATCAGGCCCACATCAGGCATACTCGCTTCCACCAGCGAGGGCAATGGGGACCCCATCAAGCGCCCCCCCGCTCTCTCCGCTGCAAGTGGTCGGCAGCTCTAGTATTGTATGAGCTACAGGTATGTGGGGAGTCGGACTAGTGTTGATCTGTGAATGTGCCCCTTCACAGCGCCCACCTTCCTTAGTAGTGTCAGCAGCAGCAGTAGGAGATTTCCCCAAGTCGCCATTTCTCTCTCTATGTAGCTCACGTTGTTGGTATATCCCATCAAAGCAGTTTTTGCATAACGCATGTAAATTTTGGAAATGCTCTTCTAGGAGTTTTAATAATGTCCCCTCCGCTGCTTTCTCCATTTTAGCAGACATTTAACTCCGAGATATCAGTGTTAAGTAAGGACCTGCAGTGTCTTGCGGAGTTTACACTGCACTATAACGACAGAGGCAAGTGCCCTGCCGGGGGGTTGAGTAACAGGCCGCAACCTTAAAAGTTCTCCGGTAGGCTGAATTCAGCGTCAAATCCAAAAGTACCTATATCTTTCACAAAAGCTCTCTCCTCTGTAGAATGATAAGTGAAAATTACCATTTGATGGTGTGTTAGAGAATGAATTATGCACAAATTAGCACCAGGACCTGAAGAAGTAGTCAGTCTTGCGACCTATCATGGCCGCCGCCCGGAAGTTCCCCGGTTAGGATTTATTTTACAGGTAATTTTGTAATTATTTTAACTAGGTAGCTATTAAATATTAGAGTGGCGGCGATGTGGGGGGACCTCGGTTTAGGGGTACATAGGTAGTTTATGGGTGTTAGTGTACTTTAGAGCACAGTAGTTAGGAGCTTTATGAACCGGCGTTAGCCCTTAAAGCTCTTAACTCCTGACTTTTTTCTGCGGCTGGAGTCTTGTCGTTAGAGTTCTAACGCTCACTTCAGCCAAGACTCTAAATACCAGCGTTAGAAAGATCCCATTGAAAAGATAGGATATGCAATTGACGTAAGGGGATCTGCGGTATGGAAAAGTCGCGGCTGGAAAGTGAGTGTTAGACCCTTACCTACAAGACTCTAAATACCAGCGGGCGGCCAAAACCAGCGTTAGGACCCCCTAACGCTGGTTTGGACGGCTAATGCAGAACTCTAAATCTAGGCGTATGTATCTTTATTTTAAATGCAAGAATCTATCGGCTAGATTTGGAGTTTGGCGGTAAAAGGGCTGTTAACGCTCCGCGGGTTTTTTTCTGGCCGCACCATAAATTTAACTCTGGTATCGAGAGTTCAAACAAATGCTGCGTTAGGCTCCAAAAAAGGAGCGTAGAGCATTTTTACCGCAAATGCAACTCTCGATACCAGAGTTGCTTACGGACGCGGCCGGCATCAAAAACGTGCTCGTGCACGATTCTCCCATAGGAAACAATGGGGCTGTTTGAGCTGAAAAAAAACCTAACACCTGCAAAAAAGCAGCGTTCAGCTCCTAACGCAGCCCCATTGTTTCCTATGGGGAAACACTTCCTACGTCTGCACCTAACACCCTAACATGTACCCCGAGTCTAAACACCCCTAACCTTACACTTATTAACTCCTAATCTGCCGCCCCCGCTATCGCTGACCCCTGCATTACACTTTTAACCCCTAATCTGCCGCTCCGTAAACCGCCGCCACCTACGTTATCCCTATGTACCCCTAATCTGCTGCCCTAACATCGCCGACCCCTATGTTATATTTATTAACCCCTAATCTGCCCCCACAACGTCGCCGACACCTGCCTACACTTATTAACCCCTAATCTGCCGAGCGGACCTGAGCGCTACTATAATAAAGTTATTAACCCCTAATCCGCCTCACTAACCCTATCATAAATAGTATTAACCCCTAATCTGCCCTCCCTAACATCGCCGACACCTACCTTCAATTATTAACCCCTAATCTGCCGACCGGAGCTCACCGCTATTCTAATAAATGTATTAACCCCTAAAGCTAAGTCTAACCCTAACACTAACACCCCCCTAAGTTAAATATAATTTTTATCTAACGAAATAAATTAACTCTTATTAAATAAATGATTCCTATTTAAAGCTAAATACTTACCTGTAAAATAAATCCTAATATAGCTACAATATAAATTATAATTATATTATAGCTATTTTAGGATTAATATTTATTTTACAGGCAACTTTGTAATTATTTTAACCAGGTACAATAGCTATTAAATAGTTAAGAACTATTTAATAGTTACCTAGTTAAAATAATAACAAATTTACCTGTAAAATAAATCCTAACCTAAGATATAATTAAACCTAACACTACCCTATCAATAAAATAATTAAATAAACTACCTACAATTACCTACAATTAACCTAACACTACACTATCAATAAATTAATTAAACACAATTGCTACAAATAAATAAAATTAAATAAACTATCTAAAGTACAAAAAATAAAAAAGAACTAAGTTACAGAAAATAATAAAATATTTACAAACATAAGAAAAATATTACAACAATTTTAAACTAATTACACCTACTCTAAGCCCCCTAATAAAATAACAAAGCCCCCCAAAATAAAAAATTCCCTACCCTATTCTAAAATACAAATATTACAAGCTCTTTTACCTTACCAGCCCTGAACAGGGCCCTTTGCGGGGCATGCCCCAAGAATTTCAGCTCTTTTGCCTGTAAAAAAAAACATACAATACCCCCCCCCAACATTACAACCCACCACCCACATACCCCTAATCTAACCCAAACCCCCCTTAAATAAACCTAACACTACCCCCCTGATGATCTTCCTACCTTGTCTTCACCATGCCAGGTTCACCGATCCGTCCTGGCTCCAAGATCTTCATCCAACCCAAGCGGGGGCTAGACATCCACTGAAGAAGTCCAGAAGAGGGTCCAAAGTCTTCCTCCTATCCGGCAAGAAGAGGACATCCGGACCGGCAAACATCTTCTCCAAGCGGCATCTTCTATCTTCTTCCATCCGATGACGACCGGCTCCATCTTGAAGACCTCCAGCGCGGATCCATCCTCTTCTTCCGACGACTAGACGACGAATGACGGTTCCTTTAAGGGACGTCATCCAAGATGGCGTCCCTCGAATTCCGATTGGCTGATAGGATTCTATCAGCCAATCGGAATTAAGGTAGGAATTTTCTGATTGGCTGATGGAATCAGCCAATCAGAATCAAGTTCAATCCGATTGGCTGATCCAATCAGCCAATCAGATTGAGCTCGCATTCTATTGGCTGATCGGAACAGCCAATAGAATGCGAGCTCAATCTGATTGGCTGATTGGATCAGCCAATCGGATTGAACTATATTCTGATTGCTGATTCCATCAGCCAATCAGAAAATTCCTACCTTAATTCCGATTGGCTGATAGAATCCTATCAGCCAATCGGAATTCGAGGGACGCCATCTTGGATGACGTCCCTTAAAGGAACCGTCATTCGTCGTCTAGTCGTCGGAAGAAGAGGATGGATCCGCGCTGGAGGTCTTCAAGATGGAGCCGGTCGTCATCGGATGGAAGAAGATAGAAGATGCCGCTTGGAGAAGATGTTTGCCGGTCCGGATGTCCTCTTCTTGCCGGATAGGAGGAAGACTTTGGACCCTCTTCTGGACTTCTTCAGTGGATGTCTAGCCCCCGCTTGGGTTGGATGAAGATCTTGGAGCCAGGACGGATCGGTGAACCTGGCATGGTGAAGACAAGGTAGGAAGATCATCAGGGGGGTAGTGTTAGGTTTATTTAAGGGGGGTTTGGGTTAGATTAGGGGTATGTGGGTGGTGGGTTGTAATGTTGGGGGGGGGGTATTGTATGTTTTTTTTTACAGGCAAAAGAGCTGAAATTCTTGGGGCATGCCCCGCAAAGGGCCCTGTTCAGGGCTGGTAAGGTAAAAGAGCTTGTAATATTTGTATTTTAGAATAGGGTAGGGAATTTTTTATTTTGGGGGGCTTTGTTATTTTATTAGGGGGCTTAGAGTAGGTGTAATTAGTTTAAAATTGTTGTAATATTTTTCTTATCTTTGTAAATATTTTATTATTTTCTGTAACTTAGTTCTTTTTTATTTTTTGTACTTTAGATAGTTTATTTAATTTTATTTATTTGTAGCAATTGTGTTTAATTAATTTATTGATAGTGTAGTGTTAGGTTAATTGTAGGTAATTGTAGGTAGTTTATTTAATTATTTTATTGATAGGGTAGTGTTAGGTTTAATTATATCTTAGGTTAGGATTTATTTTACAGGTAAATTTGTTATTATTTTAACTAGGTAACTATTAAATAGTTCTTAACTATTTAATAGCTATTGTACCTGGTTAAAATAATTACAAAGTTGCCTGTAAAATAAATATTAATCCTAAAATAGCTATAATATAAATGTAATTTATATTGTAGCTATATTAGGATTTATTTTACAGGTAAGTATTTAGCTTTAAATAGGAATCATTTATTTAATAAGAGTTAATTTATTTCGTTAGATAAAAATTATATTTAACTTAGGGGGGGTGTTAGTGTTAGGGTTAGACTTAGCTTTAGGGGTTAATACATTTATTAGAATAGCGGTGAGCTCCGGTCGGCAGATTAGGGTTAATAATTGAAGGTAGGTGTCGGCGATGTTAGGGAGGGCAGATTAGGGGTTAATACTATTTATGATAGGGTTAGTGAGGCGGATTAGGGGTTAATAACTTTATTATAGTAGCGCTCAGGTCCGCTCGGCAGATTAGGGGTTAATAAGTGTAGGTAGGTGTCGGCGACGTTGTGGGGGGCAGATTAGGGGTTAATAAATATAACATAGGGGTCGGCGATGTTAGGGGTAGCAGATTAGGGGTACATAGGGATAACGTAGGTGGCGGCGATTTGCGGTCGGAAGATTAGGGGTTAATTATTTTAAGTAGCTTGCGGCGACGTTGTGGGGGGCAAGTTAGGGGTTAATAGATATAATACAGGGGTCGGCGGTGTTAGGGGCAGCAGATTAGGGGTACATAAGTATAACGTAGGTGGCGGTCGGCAGATTAGGGGTTAAAATTTTTAATCGAGTGGCGGCGATGTGGGGGGACCTCGGTTTAGGGGTACATAGGTAGTTTATGGGTGTTAGTGTACTTTAGGGTACAGTAGTTAAGAGCTTTATAAACCGGCGTTAGCCAGAAAGCTCTTAACTCCTGCTATTTTCAGGCGGCTGGAATCTTGTCGTTAGAGCTCTAACGCTCACTGCAGAAACGACTCTAAATACCAGCGTTAGAAAGATCCCATTGAAAAGATAGGCTACGCAAATGGCGTAGGGGGATCTGCGGTATGGAAAAGTCGCGGCTGTAAAGTGAGCGTTAGACCCTTTAATCACTGACTCCAAATACCAGCGGGCGGCCAAAACCAGCGTTAGGAGCCTCTAACGCTGGTTTTGACGGCTACCGCCGAACTCTAAATCTAGGCCTAAGTTTAGATGCCGGCCCATTTTGGTGAACAACCTGGGTTGTCCTTGCTGATTGGTGGAAAAAATCCATCCACCAATCAAAAAGTGCTGTCCAGAGTTCTTAAACCAAAAAAGCTTAGATGGCTTTTATTTCAAATAAAGATAGCAAGAGAACGAAGTAAAATTGATAATAGGAGTAAATTAGAAAGTTGCTTAAAATTGCATGCTCTATCTGAATCACAAAATAAAAAAAATTGGGTTCAGTGTCCCTTTAAGTGCTGTACAGTCCCTTAAAGGGACAGTCTACTCCATAATTTGTATTGTTTAAAATTATAGATAATCTCTTTATTACCATTCCCCAGTTTTGCATAATCGATACAGTTATATTAATATACTTTTTACCTCTGTGATTACCTTGTATCTAAGCCTCTGAAGACTGCCCCTTTATTTCAGTTATTTTGACAGACTTGCATTTTAGTCAATCAGTGCTGTCTCCTAGGTAACTCCACGGGCATGTGCACATTATTATCTATATAGCACACATTAACTAATGCCCTCTAGCTGTGAAAATGCATTCAGATAAGATGAAGCCTTCAAGGGATTAGAAATTAGCATATGAGCCAACCTAGGCTTAGCTTTAAACTAAGAATACCAAGAGAACAAAGTAAACTTGATGATAAAAGTAAATTGGAAAGTTGTTTAAAATGTTATGCCCTATCTGAGTCATGAAAGTTTAATTTTTACTAGACTGTCCCTTTAACTGCCAGCAGGATGTTAAGGTATTAAATTTTGTGGTTACAGAATCTGGAGTGTAAGGGGTTAATTCCAGGGGGCCCATTTATCAAAGGGCTTGCGGACCTGATCCGACACTGCGGATCAGGTCCGCAAGACCTCGCTAAATGCGGAGAGCAATACGCTCTCCGCATTTAACATTGCACCAGCAGCTCACAAGAGCTGCTGGTGCAAACGCCGCCCCCCAGCTGACTCGCGGCCAATTGGCCGCCAGCAGGGAGGTGTCAATCAACCCGATCACATTCGATCGGGTTGATTTCCGGCGATTCCTGTCCGCCTGCTCAGAGCAGGCGGACAGGGTTATGAAGCAGCGGTCTTTAGACCGCTGCTTCATAAGTTGTGTTTCTGGCGAGTCTGAAGACTCGCCAGAAACACGGCCCTTCAAGCTCCGTACGGAGCTTGATAAATGGGCCTGCATGAGGAAGGTTGCTGTCACTGTTCTTGAAATTTCACTCTGAAAAATGTAATGTATTTTCCCCGTCCCCAGAGTGACGGGAGTGCATTCTGTGGAATGCAGAACCCACATACTGCATGGTGATTGCTTAATCAGTACAGGAGCTCATTTATATCTTCATTGGCCACAGCAAAGCAGATAATATAAACAATGCTCAAGATGATTTTTTCAAGGAGTGTGTTTCTCAACTGCAAAATAATACACGTTACTAACAAAATTAAATATTTAAATGCTTTTAAGCTTATATTTGTGTATGCATAGATTTTGCACCTCAGCAACACATTTCTGATACATGCATACAAATTATAGATTTTCCTTTAAAGAGGCATAAAAGTCAAAATGAAACTTTCATGGTTCTGAAAGAAAATGCAATTTTAAGGCTTTTCTATTTACTTCTATTATGAAATTTACTTTGTTATTTTGGTGTCATTTATTGAAAAGCATACGTAATTATGATAAAGAGTAGCAATGCATTATTGGGAGCTAGCTGGTGGCTACATACATATGCTTCTTGCCATTGGCTCGCCAGATATGGTCAGCTAGCTCCCAGTAGTGCATTGCTGCACTGGAGGGCATTTTAAATGGTTAATTAACTGTTTGCAGTGGCTTAACACCCGAATGTATGCAATAAATTGTGCAATAATTAAATACTCTAACATATTAGTACTAAAATGTTTAGTTTTGATTAATGAAACAACTTTGACGTATATTTTCATTATTTATTTTGCTCCTTTTCATGTAATTTAATTCTCAGAACTTAAAATGCACCCTGCTGACTTCTCGGGGCTAACCCTACTACATATATGTCCCTAAGTGGCTTTATCAGATAACAACTGCAAATTTTTGAAAATTTTCCATTGTTCTCTGCAAGTATTGGTGATTGGTTTATTGACAGATATAAGATAAAGAAGCAGTTATATGTACACAATGTGATAAAGTAATGAGATCTGATTATACCTACAAGCTCAACCCATTTTATTAGGTTGTGGCTTCAAAACACAAAGGCCTAGATTTAGAGTTCGGCGGTAGCCGTGAAAACCAGCGTTAGAGGCTCCTAACGCTGGTTTTGGCCGCCCGCTGGTATTTGGAGTCAGTGATTAAAGGGTCTAACGCTCACTTTTCAGCCGCGACTTTTCCATACCGCAGATCCCCTTACGTCAATTGCGTATCCTATCTTTTCAATGGGATCTTTCTAACGCCGGTATTTAGAGTCGTTTCTGAAGTGAGCGTTAGAGCTCTAACGACAAAACTCCAGCCGCCTGAAAATAGCAGGAGTTAAGAGCTTTCTGGGCTAACGCCGGTTCATAAAGCTCTTAACTACTGTACCCTAAAGTACACTAACACCCATAAACTACCTATGTACCCCTAAACCGAGCTCCCCCCCACATCGCCGCCACTCGATTAAAATTTTTTAACCCCTAATCTGCCGACCGCCACCTACGTTATACTTATGTACCCCTAATCTGCTGCCCCTAACCCCGCCGACCCCTGTATTACATTTATTAACCCCTAACCTGCCCCCCACAACGTCGCCGCCAGCTACTTAAAATAATTAACCCCTAATCTTCCGACCGCAAAGCGCCGCCACCTACGTTATCCCTATGTACCCCTAATCTGCTGCCCCTAACACCGCCGACCCCTATATTATATTTATTAACCCCTAATCTGCCCCCCTCAACGTCGCCGACACCTGCCTACACTTATTAACCCATAATCTGCCGAACGGACCTGAGCGCTACTATAATAAAGTTATTAACCCCTAATCCGCCTCACTAACCCTATCATAAGTAGTATTAACCCCTAATCTGCCCTCCCTAACATCGCCGACACCTAACTTCAATTATTAACCCCTAATCTGACGACCGGAGCTCATCGCTACTATAATAAATGGATTAACCCCTAAAGCTAAGTCTAACCCTAACACTAACACCCCCCTAAGTTAAATATAATTTACATCTAACGAAATAAATTAACTCTTATTAAATAAATTATTCCTATTTAAAGCTAAATACTTACCTGTAAAATAAATCCTAATATAGCTACAATATAAATTATAATTATATTATAGCTATTTTAGGATTAATATTTATTTTACAGGCAACTTTGTAATTATTTTAACCAGGTACAATATCTATTAAATAGTTAATAACTATTTAATAGTTACCTAGTTAAAATAATAACAAATTTACCTGTAAAATAAATCCTAACCTAAGATATAATTAAACCTAACACTACCCTATCAATAAATTAATTAAATAAACTACCTACAATTAACCTAACACTACACTATCAATAAATAAATTAAATACAATTGCTACACATAACTACAATTACATAAACTAACTAAAGTACAAAAAATAAAAAAGAACTAAGTTACAAAAAATAAAAAAATATTTACAAACATAAGAAAATTATTACAACAATTTTAAACTAATTACACCTACTCTAAGCCCCCTAATAAAATAACAAAGCCCCCCAAAATAATAAATGCCCTACCCTATTCTAAATTAAAAAAGTTAAAAGCTCTTTTACCTTACCAGCCCTGAACAGGGCCCTTTGCGGGGCATGCCCCAAGAATTTCAGCTCTTTTGCTTGTAAAAAAAACACATACAATACCCCCCCCCAACATTACAACCCACCACCCACATACCCCTAATCTAACCCAAACCCCCCTTAAATAAACCTAACACTAAGCCCCTGAAGATCTTCCTACCTTGTCTTCACCATCCAGGTATCATCGATCCGTCCTGGCTCCAACATCTTCATCCAACCCAAGCGGGGGTTGGCGATCCATCATCCGGTGGCTGAAGAGGTCCAGAAGAGGCTCCAAAGTCTTCCTCCTATCCGGCAAGAAGAGGACATCCGGACCGGCAAACATCTTCTCCAAGCGGCATCTTCGATCTTCTTCCATCCGGTGCGGAGCGGGTCCATCTTGAAGCAGGCGACGCGGATCCATCCTCTTCTTCCGTTGTCTCCCGACGAATGACGGTTCCTTTAAGGGACGTCATCCAAGATGGCGTCCCTTGAATTCCGATTGGCTGATAGGATTCTATCAGCCAATCGGAATTAAGGTAGGAATATTCTGATTGGCTGATGGAATCAGCCAATCAGAATCAAGTTCAATCCGATTGGCTGATCCGATCAGCCAATCAGATTGAGCTCGCATTCTACCTTAATTCCGATTGGCTGATAGAATCCTATCAGCCAATCGGAATTCGAGGGACGCCATCTTGGATGACGTCCCTTAAAGGAACAGTCATTCGTCGTTCAGTCGTCGGGCCGGATGGATGTTCCGCGCTGGAGGTCTTCAGGATCCTGCCGCTTCGCTCCGGATGGAAGACCATAGAAGATGCCGCCTGGATGAAGACTTCAATCGGATGGAAGATCCTCTTCTGCCCCGCTTGGATGAAGACTTTGACCGGATCATGGACCTCTTCAGCCCCCCGCTTGGGCTTGGATCAGGACATCGGAGGAGCTCTTCAGGACGGATTGGTGAACCTGGATGGTGAAGACAAGGTAGGAAGATCTTCAGGGGCTTAGTGTTAGGTTTATTTAAGGGGGGTTTGGGTTAGATTAGGGGTATGTGGGTGGTGGGTTGTAATGTTGGGGGGGGGGGGGTATTGTATGTTTTTTTTTACAGGCAAAAGAGCTGAAATTCTTGGGGCATGCCCCGCAAAGGGCCCTGTTCAGGGCTGGTAAGGTAAAAGAGCTTTTAACTTTTTTAATTTAGAATAGGGTAGGGAATTTTTTATTTTGGGGGGCTTTGTTATTTTATTAGGGGGCTTAGAGTAGGTGTAATTAGTTTAACCCCTTAATGACCACAGCACTTTTCCATTTTCTGTCCGTTTGGGACCAAGGCTATTTTTACATTTTTGCGGTGTTTGTGTTTAGCTGTAATTTTACTCTTACTCATTTACTGTACCCACACATATTATATACCGTTTTTCTCGCCATTAAATGGACTTTCTAAAGATACCATTATTTTCATCATATCTTATAATTTACTATAAAAAAAATGATAAAATATGAGGAAAAACGGAAAAAAACACACTTTTTCTAACTTTGACCCCCAAAATCTGTTACACATCTACAACCACCAAAAAACACCCATGCTAAATAGTTTCTAAATTTTGTCCTGAGTTTAGAAATACCCAATGTTTACATGTTCTTTGCTTTTTTTGCAAGTTATAGGGCCATAAATACAAGTAGCACTTTGCTATTTCCAAACCATTTTTTTCCAAAATTAGCGCTAGTTACATTAGAACACTGATATCTTTCAGGAATCCCTGAATATCCCTTGACATGTATATTTTTTTTTTTAGTAAACATCCCAAAGTATTGATCTAGGCCAATTTTGGTATATTTCATACCACCATTTCACCGCCAAATGCGATCAAATACAAAAAATCGTTCACTTTTTCACAAATTTTTTCACAAACTTTCGATTTCTCACTGAAATTATTTACAAACAACTTGTGCAATTATGGCATAAATGGTTGTAAATTCTTCTCTGGGATCCCCTTTGTTCAGAAATAGCAGACATATATGGCTTTGGCGTTGCTTTTTGGTAATTAGAAGGCCGCTAAATGCCACTGCGCACCACAAGTGTATCATGCCCAGCAGTTAAGGGGTTAATTAGGGAGCTTTTAGGGAGCTTGTAGGGTTAATTTTAGCTTTAGTGTAGTGTAGTAGACAACCCCAAGTATTGATCTAGGCACATTTTGGTATATTTCATGCCACCATTTCACCGCCAAATGCGATCAAATTAAAAAAAACGTAACATTTTTCACAATTTTAGGTTTCTCACTGAAATCATTTACAAACAGCTTGTGCAATTATGGCACAAATGGTTGTAAATGCTTGTCTGGGATCCCCTTTGTTCAGAAATAGCAGACATATATGACTTTGGCGTTGCTTTCTGGTAATTAGAAGGCCACTAAATCCTGTTGCGCCTCACACGTGTATTATGGCTAGCAGTGAAAGGGTTAATTAGGGAGTTTGTAGTGAGCTTTAGTGTAGAGATCAGCCTCCCATCTGACACATCCCACCCCCTGATCCCTCCCAAACAGCTCCCTTCCCTCCCCCACCCCACAATTGTCCCCGCCATCTTAAGTACTGGCAGAAAGTCTGCCAGTACTAAAATAAAAGGGTTTTAAAAAAAAAATGAAATATTTACATATGCTACTGTGTAGGATCCCCCCCTTAGCCCCCAACCTCCCTGATCCCCCCCAAAACCGCTCTCTAACCCTCCCCTCTGCCTTATTGGGGGCCATCTTGGGTACTGGCAGCTGTCTGCCAGTACCCAGTTTACAATAAAAAGTGCTTTTTTTTTGTTTTTTGTTTTTTTTCTGTAGTGTAGCTTCCCCCCCCCCCACACACACACAGACAAACCCCCACCACCTTGCTGATCGTTTTTTTATTTATTATTTTGACATTTTTTTTTATATTTTTTTATTTCCACATTTTCTGTAGTGTAGCAGTTCCCACCCGCTCCCTCCCCGTGCACGTGCCCGCCCCCACCCTCCCGTGCACGCGCGCGCGACCGTGCGCGCCCCCAGCCACCCCCGCCCACGATCCCGCCCCCCTTCACATCAACAGGGCCATCGATGGCCGCCACCCGCCTCCCGGTCCGGCTCCCACCCACCAACGCAGGGAGACACCGATCTCCGGTGCAGAGAGGGCCACAGAGTGGCTCTCTCTGCACCGGATGACTTAAAAAGGTTATTGCAGGATGCCTCCATATCGAGGCATCACTGCAATAACCAGAAAGCATCTGGAAGCGAGCAGGATCGCTTCCAGCTGCTTTCCACACTGAGGACGTGCAGGGTACGTTCTCAGGCATTAACTGCCTTTTTTCTGAGGACGTACCCTGCACGTCCTCAGTCGTTAAGGGGTTAAAATTGTTGTAATATTTTTCTTATGTTTGTAAATATTTTTTTATTTTTTGTAACTTAGTTCTTTTTTATTTTTTGTACTTTAGCTAGTTTATTTAATTGTATTTATTTGTAGGAATTGTGTTTGTTTAATTAATTTATTGATAGTGTAGTGTTAGGTTAATTGTAGGTAATTGTAGGTAGTTTATTTAATTAATTTATTGATAGGGTAGTGTTAGGTTTAATTATATCTTAGGTTAGGATTTATTTTACAGGTAAATTTGTTATTATTTTAACTAGGTAACTATTAAATAGCTATTGTACCTGGTTAAAATAATTACCAAGTTGCCTGTAAAATAAATATTAATCCTAAAATAGCTACAATATAATTATAATTTATATTGTAGCTATATTAGGATGTATTTTACAGGTAAGTATTTAGCTTTAAATAGGAATAATTAATTTAATAAGAGTTAATTTATTTCGTTAGATGTAAATTATATTTAAGTTAGGGGGGTGTTAGTGTTAGGGTTAGACTTAGCTTTAGGGGTTAATCCATTTATTATAGTAGCGGTGAGCTCCGGTCGTCAGATTAGGGGTTAATAATTGAAGTTAGGTGTCGGCGATGTTAGGGAGGGCAGATTAGGGGTTAATACTATTTATGATAGGGTTAGTGAGGCGGATTAGGGGTTAATAACTTTATTATAGTAGCGCTCAGGTCCGCTCGGCAGATTAGGGGTTAATAAGTGTAGGCAGGTGTCGGCGACGTTGTGGGGGGCAGATTAGGGGTTAATAAATATAATCTAGGGGTCGGCGGTGTTAGGGGTAGCAGATTAGGGGTACATAGGGATAACGTAGGTTGCGGCGGTTTACGGAGCGGCAGATTAGGGGTTAAAAAAAAATATGCAGGGGTCAGCGATAGCGGGAGCGGCAGATTAGGGGTTAATAAGTGTAAGGTTAGGGGTGTTTAGACTCGGGGTACATGTTAGAGTGTTAGGTTCAGACGTAGGAAGTGTTTCCCCATAGGAAACAATGGGGCTGCGTTAGGAGCTGAACGCTGCTTTTTTGCAGGTGTTAGGTTTTTTTTCAGCTCAAACAGCCCCATTGTTTCCTATGGGAGAATCGTGCACGAGCACGTTTTTGAGGCTGGCCGCGTCCGTAAGCAACTCTGGTATCGAGAGTTGCATTTGCGGTAAAAATGCTCTACGCTCATTTTTTGGAGCCTAACGCAGCATTTGTTTGAACTCTCGATACCAGAGTTAAATTTATGGTGCGGCCAGAAAAAAGCCTGCGGAGCGTTAACAGCCCTTCTACCGCCAAACTCCAAATCTAGGCCAAAATCAGCTCATTCATATACACAAATAAGCCTTAAAAAAGCAAATCTCATACATTTTATTCTCTGCAGCTGGTAAAAAAGTAATTGGAAACACATTAAGGGACAACAATTTTACAGTTTATTGTCCCTTTAATCAGAGGTAGTGATGTTGCGAATAGTTCGCCGGCGAATAGTTCCCGGCGAACATAGCATGTTCACTTTCGCCGCGGCAGGCGAACATATGCGATGTTCGTTCCGCCACTTTTTTGTCATCATTGAGTAAACTTTGACCCTTTACCTCACAGTCAGCAGACACATTACAGCCAATCAGCAGCAGACCCTCCCTCCCAGACCCTCCTACCTCCTGGACAGCATCCATTTTAGATTCATTTGGAAGCTGCATTCTTAGGCCTAGATTTGGAGTTCGGCGGTAGATGGGTTGTTAACGCCACGCGTGTTTATGTCTAACGCACGTCATTGTTTGACTCCGGTATTTAGAGTTAATATAACACCATCTAACGATGCTCCTAACGCGTGTATGTCACACGCGTAATCCTGCCCGCGTTAGACAGTCTCCCATAGAGATCAATGGGAAAGGAAAAAAATTGCCTTTTTTCACCTAACACTCGATCTCGCGAGAATACGCACAGCTCGGTCATATGACGCATACCACATCATGCACAACAATAACACGCCGCAAATGTCACAACAACAATCAATCAACAAAGCACACAAGCATTACACATTCACAAGCGGGGGAAGTTTTAATAAAATTTTATACGGGGAATACGCATATACTTTAAGATGCGGAAAATCGCAAAATAACAACAAGGATTAAAAAAGATATACATACACTAGAAACAAAATCGCATTCAATATCACTATATATTATGACAAACATACATATACAACACTTCACGAAGAACACACCATCGCAAAATCACATTTAAAAAGAATACTTTTGGACAATGAAAGCTAAAACGAACACTATGACATCATCGCATTCTACACATTCCACAAATACCAACTCTAAATGAGCATGCGCAAATTCACACACCTAATACACATTGCAATAATATTAATTGCTAATAAAGCACACCTGAACACTATTTACAACGGAAATTGGGACATCATTAAACATTTACACAGGGTATATAAGCACCACACAAGCAGGGCTTCTTTGACTGTGTTGCTGGTGGGTCTTTGGAGATTGGAGGTTTAAGAATAGAGAGTTTGAGAATTTTTGAGAGTGAGTTAGTGTTAGCGTGAGAGAGTCAGTTGGTAGTGTTAGCGTGAGAGAGTCAGTTGGTAGTGTTAGCGTGAGAGAGTGAGTGAGTTAGTGGGAGTTAGTGGGAGTGGGAGAGAGTCTGTTAGTGGGAGCGTGAGTGAGTTAGTGGGAGTTATTAGTGAGAGTTGTTAGTGGGAGCGTCAGTTAGTGGTAGTTAGTGAGCGTTAGTGGGAGTGTTTGTTAGTGAGAATTAGAAGTAGTGTGAGTTAGCGAGCGAGTGATTTATCTGTACACTTAACACATTTACACGCAAACACATTCAATACATACATACACTTATCAATAACACTACATACACTCCATACCCCCTACCCCCTCATACTACACTCCATACCCCATTCCTTGTAGTCCCATTCCCTTTCATCCCATTTACTCTTATCCCATACCCCATACCCATCCCATACCCATCCCCTAGTTACATTTAGTTTACATATCCTCCTTTTAGTCTTATTCTTCTTTTCGTTTATTTAAATACTCCTTACCCTCTTTGTTTTTTTACATCCCTCACACTTTAAGCACCTTTTTTGTCTTTTTAGTTCTTTATTTTGACCCCCTTTCATTTCATCACACTCACTTTTTGTTTGATTATTTGGGGTTTAGTTTAGGGAAGAGATGGAGGCCAGGCAGGGGACAGGTAGAGGGGGGAGTAGAGGGAGGGGGAGAGGAACAGGGCAGGAAGGGGGGCAGGAAGGGGGGCAGGAAGCGGGGGTGGAAGCGGTGGGTGGACCCAGCCACTTGGTTCAAGATGAACAAGTGGCTGGGCCCAGTGGCGGTCAGAGTAGGGCTTCACAGTCCGGGAAACAGAGGGCATCGTCACAGGGGAAGGCCAAGGCGACTAGGGAGGCGAGGTTTACGATGGAGGAGAAGGAGGCCCTCGTAGAGGCCTATATGGCCAGGCATAGGATGATGCAGCACCAAAAGACCACCCCGACTGACAAGAGGAGGCTCTGGAACGAGATCAGGAATGCAGTCAATGCAGTGGGTGGCCGGAACCGGGATATGGATTCTATCAAACATCGGTACCGGGACTGTAAACTTGAACTGAAAAAAAAGTTAAGCCTGGAGGCCCGACATGCCGCAGGGACCGGTGGCGGACCTGCCCTTGAAATGGAGTACTGCCGATGGGAGGAAATGTTGCGGCCCAGCATCTCCGAGGTGGAAGTAGTCGGTATCGGAGGAATCGATTCCGGGAACCTGCCACTCTCATCTGACGGTAAGCTCATTGAACAATAATTTCACATACGAATGTATTTCAAGGGACACTATACGCAAACATTTACTTTCATGATTGAGGTAGCGAATACAATTTGACAAAACATTCAAATGTACTTATATTACCTAATTTGATTCATTCTTGAGATATATTTTAATGAAGAAATAGCCATGCACACGGTGAAACAATCACAGGAGGCAGCTATATTCAGCTAACAATCAGCATCTTAGAAGCATATTTAGATATGCTTTTCAGCAAAGAATATCCAGAGAATGAAGCGAATTAGATAAGAAAAGTACATTCGAAAGTTGATACTAAATGTATGCTTCTAAATCATGAAAGATAAAACATTGGGTTTCATGTGTTAAGGATCAGATTAATGCTATAACGTTGTTTACACGCATTCTATTACTTTGCGGTTACATCAGTATCTAGGCTATAGGTTAGGTGTGCATTTAAACAGACTGAAAACAAACGCAAAAACATTCACATTGACCACAGATATCACAAACACGGTTTTGAAAAAGCGGAAATAGTATTGATTGTTTGTTAGATTTCAAAGTGGATTAATGATTCTGCATTTGTAATTGTATCGTAAGCTAAGTCATTTAAACCTTTATTTGCAAATATGCTAATATATATATATATATATTTTTTTTTTTTTTTTTATATACAGAGTCTGGGGACGAGGCAGCACAGCCTCCTGCATCTCCCCGGGATGAGAGTGGTGGTGAGGAATTCCCACTTCGGAGGGAAGAGGCCCCCCGTGACGAACAGCGCACGGGAGATGATGAAGAGGCCCCGGAAGCACAGGAGGATCCCGCTGAACCCGCGGAACCCGAGGTCCCTCAAAGACCCGCACTCCGCCGTGCACGGGCACCCCGCCGTGCACGGGTTCAACAGGCACAACAAGAGGAAATAGCGGAGGTGCGGGTTCTACTGGAGTACATAGACCAGATGCGTACCTCCCGGATAGAAAATATAGAAGGACGACACAGAATACTTGATGGCCAGAATCAAATTATTCAAGGACAAAATGAAATAATCAGCATACTGAATAGAATACAAGAAGGACAAACAAGAATGTTTCAGCTTCATCAAGAAATGTTCACTTTTTTCCGGGAGGCGCATGCTGGTCTACCTCCTGTTGCTGGGCCTCTTGTTGCTGGGCCTCTTGCTGCTGGGCCATCTCCTCCTGCCGGCCCATCTCATCCTCCTCCTCAGCCATCTACTCCTCCTCCTCCTCAGCCATCTACTCCTCCTCCTCCTCAGCCATCTACTCATCCTCCTCAGCCATCTTCTCCTCCTCATCCATCTTCTCCTCCTCAGCCATCTACTCCTCACCTTGGTCGTCCCAGTACTCTTCCTTCCACTCCTCCCACAACAGCTCCAAGGAGGACTCTTCGGAGTCGGCAGTTGCCTCTCCCAGAGCCTCAGCCCCGTGGGAAGAGGGGAAGGAAGAGGAAGTAAGTATTTTTTTCCATCTTCACTTTTTTTTTTAATTTAATGTGTAATGGATAGGTATGTGATGATGTGGTTTTCATACACTTGTGGACCACACTCTGTATATAATCGACTTCTATGGGACCGGGTCCATGGAGGAAGATTCTTTGCAGAGTGTGGGTTATAAGTGTGTGAAAACCATCATCACATACCTATCCTTGTTCATGATATTGATTGGTTTCTGTGATGTGATGTCCAAACTGTTTCCCGAATCGCTAACTAAATTACCATAACAATTATCCATGATGGCATATTACTGTTTGAATGCCAATAACACAGCTTAAAGGGACAGTCAGAAAATGATTGATTACAAAGAAAACACTGTATTACGCATTATAAAGTTTGAAACAACAAAACATGGAGAAATACATGTGTGACTTATGTGCTTACCCTTGTATCTATGACTATGAAAAATGACCACTTATTTGTTGTTCTGACATAACAACATTTTAGATATCAATGATCAATACATGGTCAATAATATGCTGTATGAGCACAAGGTTTTACATATACAAATGCTATCCAAATGCCCTCTAGTGCTCAAATTGTATAATGATTACAAGCACTCTTCAAGATTGAAGAAATGAGCACACCAACCTCATAGGTTTAGATAGCAAATTTAAATAAACCCAGACAAATGTTCAATTGTTGAGAAACATTTGATATCCTTGATATTACATAATTGACTTTTAGAATAATGAAAAAAAATAAAATTTTTCTAAACTGTCCCTTTAACAACATTACATATGCTAACACATATTTTAAGCTTGTTGGTATATCTACATGTACTTTGTCAAAAAATAAATTTTAAAATCACATTTATATTGACGTGTTAAATAAAGTCTATTTTCTTTAAGAGACATTATTGTGTTAATATTTTATTGTAAATAATTTTTTTTTTTACAATGAATATGGTTTAAAGTCCTTTTAGGAGTGGGGGGGGGAAATATGCTAACAAAAATATATTTGAAGATTAAACTATGTGGATCTCATACATGATACAAAAAACAACATTTGCATTCAAGGGACAGTATCCTATATTTTTTACATAACTGTATGTAATAGACACTACTACAAACAACAAGATTAACATATACTGATATCAATATTAAAAAGCTTCAAACACTTGAAAATAAAATAGGGTTAGCTATATTGAAAATATAGATGAACCACCATTACAACCGTAAAACAACACAATACACCATCATTAACATATGAAAAGACCCTTTACACAAACTGGACAAAGCTGGAGATGGTACTCACATGAAACTCAGAGGCTTTGCGAGGAGTAAGAAAATTACTTACATTTTCTTAGAACAGAAGACAAAATAAACCTATTGGTTAAACAATGGACTATCTAACTAGAGACAAAATCCAAGATTTTGATTTATAATGTGAGTGTCTAATGAACCTTTAATAAAATATACAACGAAATTACATTTAGAAGAAGTCGGCATCATATATTTAGCATATGATAAATGCATATTGATTACTTTATTCAAACACAATAGCGCATATTTATTAATTAGATATATTCAACATTAAACACAAGATTAATTTTTCAGAAAAAGGAACATATTGTTGACAAACATATTAAACATGGACTGTAGAGATTTGCACTTGCCTATAAATATCCTATGCATGAAAACATTTTGCTTTCGTTCGTTGATTCAACCAGACATCCAGCAAAAGAGAATGTGGTGGTCTTTATCAGCTACGGGTCAACAATGTAACATGATGCAAATAATACATATTCGCAAGCTTTTTAAAATTGGATGCAGTCACAAACGTTTTTAACGTGCACAAATATTGCGGGACTACGCAATCCAATCAGACGTTTTTTTACCTTTACATGTGCCGTCTTAACATGGCGCTTCCTTGATCACGTAAGAACGCCATCCAATGAAAGGCACATTATTGATCACGTAAGAACGCCCAAAAAAAAAGGCGCATCCTTGATCGCGTCAAAACGCAATCCAATAAAAGGCATATTCCTGATCACGTAAGAACGTCAGTCAATACAAGGAATCATTGGACAGCCTGGCAGGTGACGTCTTAAGCAACATGGCGCATCCGACATCGCTGAAAAACCGCAGACAATACAAGGACTCAGTGACATCTTGGCATATCACTAAGAAACGTATTTATATTTTAGGAACTAGTATGTGTGTAGATTGCTATCTAGGAATGACCAAAAATCCTGAATCATCTTTTCGGACTTGACTGTCCCTTGAACTATAGCTATGGTGTATATGTTTAACATTTAAAAGATACACATGAGAAATACATATGCCATTGATGTTTTAAGATATGTTTGGATTGTTGTTGAATAACAATAGTTATACATGTATTGATTCAACGTGTCATTTATTCAAGTTTAATTATTGTCAGCCTACCTATAGCCATATATGGGAGGAGATGTATTTTGTTAACATATTAGTTAACTAATATTCATCATCTAAATTATTTGCATTACACACAGAGATTTATTTGGTTACACTTTGACAATAATATAGATTTGAAAATGAAATACAGGTGCTGTCAACATTACAATAAGATTGTTTATTAATAAAATTATATGTCCTTGTTCTTGTAAAAAGGACAAAAACGCTTTACAAATGGAAATACATTCATTAACAATTGTGATCAACATCACTTAAAGGGACATTATTTTGTTTTTAAAAAGAGCATACACATAGTCAATACTATTTAAATAAAATGAACACTTTACAGGGATTATATCATTGTATCAATACTCAGATCATTTGGTAAAGGTGCATCAATTCATGCAGAGTTTATAAATACACACATGGATCTGAACATTTAAATATACATATATACACAAATACAAATCTATATATACATATATAAAGAAATTACTCTGCTAATCATAATCAGGCAATGATAGAGCTAAGAGAAAATAATATAAACACAAATAATAAGATTACATTGGAGATGTTAATCTTAAAGTCATTTACTATTGTCTTACATATATGATTTCATTATAACAAATATATTTGGTTGGTCCCTTTAAGGATCAACAACATAAACTAGAGCTTTCAAAAAATAACAGGAAGAATGAGGACAAAGATTTGTGAAATAAAATGTATTTTATTAGTATGTAAGAAAACATACACAACGTTTATAAATAATCTTGTAAAAATAAGGAATATATGAGCCATATGACAAGGTAACACAGTGCATCACAGTCCATGAAGAGAGTTGCCAAGGGCCAGCATAGCCCCATTGGAGACACATGGCAAGGTAACACAGTGCATCACAGTCCATGAAGAGAGTTGCCAAGGGCCAGCATAGCCCCATTGGAAACACATGACAAGGTAACACAGTGCATCACAGTCCATGAAGAGAGTTGCCAAGGGCCAGCATAGCCCCATTGGAGACACATGGCAAGGTAACACAGTGCATCACAGTCCATGAAGAGAGTTGCCAAGGGCCAGCATAGCCCCATTGAAGACACATGGCAAGGTAACACAGTGCATCACAGTCCATGAAGAGAGTTGCCAAGGGCCAGCATAGCCCCATTGGAGACACATGACAAGGTAACACAGTGCATCACAGTCCATGAAGAGAGTTGCCAAGGGCCAGCATAGCCCCATTGGAGACACATGACAAGGTAACACAGTGCATCACAGTCCATGAAGAGAGTTGCCAAGGGCCAGCATAGCCCCATTGGAGACACATGACAAGGTAACACAGTGCATCACAGTCCATGAAGAGAGTTGCCAAGGGCCAGCATAGCCCCATTGGAGACACATGGCAAGGTAACACAGTGCATCACAGTCCATGAAGAGAGTTGCCAAGGGCCAGCATAGCCCCATTGAAGACACATGGCAAGGTAACACAGTGCATCACAGTCCATGAAGAGAGTTGCCAAGGGCCAGCATAGCCCCATTGGAGACACATGACAAGGTAACACAGTGCATCACAGTCCATGAAGAGAGTTGCCAAGGGCCAGCATAGCCCCATTGGAGACACATGACAAGGTAACACAGTGCATCACAGTCCATGAAGAGAGTTGCCAAGGGCCAGCATAGCCCCATTGGAGACACATGACAAGGTAACACAGTGCATCACAGTCCATGAAGAGAGTTGCCAAGGGCCAGCATAGTCCCATTGGAGACACATGGCAAGGTAACACAGTGCATCACAGTCCATGAAGAGAGTTGCCAAGGGCCAGCATAGTCCCATTGGAGACACATGGCAAGGTAACACAGTGCATCACAGTCCATGAAGAGAGTTGCCAAGGGCCAGCATAGCCCCATTGGAGACACATGACAAGGTAACACAGTGCATCACAGTCCATGAAGAGAGTTGCCAAGGGCCAGCATAGTCCCATTGGAGACACATGGCAAGGTAACACAGTGCATCACAGTCCATGAAGAGAGTTGCCAAGGGCCAGCATAGCCCCATTGGAGACACATGACAAGGTAAAAGAGTGCAACAGGCACAACAATAAACTGATAAAAAGGCCAAATGGCAACAATATAAATACAAATTCAACATGTGGACGGAGGATTCTTATCTGCCACCATGGAGCATATCCAGATCCTCCACTTACTGGTCATCCTCTTCATTGTCCTGTGCATGTCCAGCTCCAGATTCAGGACTTGAACGTAATCGCATAATTTCACGCAGAGTCAAGTCCTGAACCCGGAGCTGGGCCTGCATGGTGTCGTTCATCCCTCTCAGGACAGCTGCGTTCCTCAACACGGCCTGCTCTACTCTTGCTATCCCTTCTAGCATGAGCCATGCTGAGTCACAGCCTAAAATAAAATAAAATTAAATATTAAGGATAATTACACAACAGAATAAAAAATTTTAATACATACATTGTCATCATAAAGACAAATAATTATTTACATAAATTATTTTTCATTTATTCTTTACACATGAATTAGGTTATTCAGACAGACAGAAATCATTAAAGGCTCATGTTACTCAAACATGTTGTCCCCTTTAATTGGTTTTAGATGATCCACTTATACAGCTTGAGTGTATCAAATCTTGTTAAAGGATTTACATTGTACTTACATCAGCAATTTAAAAATTAAATTTAGACTGTGGTAGGCACACCTATCCTTAAACATTTTTGCATTGAGGACAAGTTGTGTAAACATAGCAACCAGAAGAAATTACATTCCCACTGGGTTAGACAAGAGATAATGTATCCACATTTGTACATAAAATTTTGGATCCAAGTAGTGGTGTTTGGTATATGTAGTGATATCCAATTAAAGGGACACTGAACCTAAATATTTAATGGACTGATTCAGATAGAGCATGACATGACAAATCTTTAGAAATTACACATATTCATTATATGTTTTAATTCTCAAGCTATATTTTGAATGCAAGAATGTTGCTTTTTATGGAAGCCAATATTTGTTGATGAACTTTGTTTGTGCATGCTGGTTGATGGATACATTCATCCAACAATAAAGAAATGATGGCCACATTTATTTTATTGTTTAAACTAATTATAGGAATAAGTTGTTTTCCAAAAATATATCAAGAGAATGACGAATAATTCATAAGAGTATTCTATTATACATTGGATTAACATTGCATGCTGGATTTGAATCACAATTTAACCAATTTAACTTCACTGTACCTTTAAGTATCTTATAAAGTGTATTTAGAATGATACTTACAGCTGTGCCTGGGAAGGACAATCTGACACCCAGGACAATGAAGGTTGAAACAGGGGGGAGGGATGGGATTGGCTTGGGGAGGGATGGGAATGGCTTGGGGAGTGGTGAGCTGCCGCTCCAGGGTAGGCCGTACAGCTGGGGAGTGGGGAGTTTGGGTCTGGGCAGCTGTACGGGCCAGAATACGGGGAGAGCGGCGAAGGGGGGTGTATGGGCGTTTTTTGGGAGGGACAGGATATGATATATGGGAAGGGCTGGCAGTGGTCGGGGCATGGTCAGGAGTTTGGTGATGGGAAGGGCTCTGGGTCTGTGCAGGGGTGTGGCCATGGTCAGGGGTGTGTGCATGGGGAGGGGTCTGTGACTGGGCAGGGGCGGAATCCAGATGACCAGAAGTGGTGGATCCATCTGAAAATGTAAATAAAATATATTAACATCTCATACATCCTGACATCAAATCAACGCATTTCAAATTGATTATGTTTTCAATATACTTCGAAGTGTGTTTGAATCTGTAAACTATTCTGAAATGAGGATATGGTATCTATATAGGCACTCAGATGAATCTCAATGACTGTCTGTACAATTTGAAACTTATTATTGTGTTTTGGCATGGAATATGCATGTGACATAATGATGGCATGAATTATATATTCTTAAAAAAAAATATACAAGCAGATTTTCATGCTGCCTGATATAGAAAGGGGGCAGTAGTGTATTTGAACAGACAAATAATATTCCTTTTTAAAGGGAAAAAGCTGTAGACTTTGAATGTCTTCAATAAAATGATTTCCAAAAAAGAAACATGTTGGAAACATGATAGATATATTTCACATACCATCAGACTCCAAGGCAGCCTCTTCCTCCTCCATCCCACATGTGACATCAATCTCTGTAAAACATAACATGTTGTGTACACCTTAAGATCAGATATTATAACATATGTTACTGTTGCTCAAATACGCACATCAATGTTGCATTAAAGATATACACACACAAAGTTATGATTTACATCATTTTGATGGAGCATACAAATGACAATAGATTTGTTATTGTCAATGAATCAGAATTTTAATGTATTGTTTGTCTTAATGTTAAATTCATAAAAGCATAGTACATAGAACATTTAAGATTTCTCATGTGTGTATCACTTGATGACTGTTGTCAAAAAATCAAATTGAAAAAAACATATGTTATACATCTTATGAATAACAAATGTGTAGACTAATAAAGTTGAAATTATTAATCGCTCAATAGAAAAAAAAAAATATATAATCAGAAGATAAATATTTTGATTTTTTATAATGTTATGCTTCATCGGAATCATGATCATAATATTGATTACCAATACACCTTCAATGACATATAAATGAGTCAATGGACTTACCAGGAGACCGCAAAGGCGGCTCTATGTCACTGCTGGATTGCTGTGGGCTCACCACACCAACTCTCTCTATGAATGATATAGATATATATTATTAAACACATTTTGGATATCACTAAATCACATCTGTCTAGAATTTTAACATTAATCAACTTTAAAATGTGAAGAATAGAGCAGTCATTACACCAGAAAATGCTTTATTGAATCAAGGGGATTCTGTAAACATATCTGTATTGAACATATGTTTAATGTCAGACTACATTAGACATCAAATTCATCTCAGATGCTGCTATTGCATATCTAAATATACCCAATGATCAATGTTCTTAACCCTTTAAGGACACAGCTTTCACTTAGCTCAATTGTTTTATGACGGAATAATTCCGTCATATGTCCTTAAGAAGTTACAAGAATACACACAAACCACATATTGAGGAGCATCTGTTGACAAATCTAAACAAACATGTGTCACATCGACCCATTTTTTCAATGTACAGTAATCTTGTTTAGGACACAACACATATTTATCACAATACATAACAAAATTGATTATTACAAATATGTAATCATGGTGCTGTTAGAGTATGCAGATATCTATAAAGTAACTCCAACAGATAATTAGATTTATATATCAATAGTTTTTAATAAAAAGAATGTAAAGATGAATGAATCTATTTTGTCTTAAAGGGACACTGACATGATTAATTTAAATAATTGATTTCTATTTTCAAACTGTAAAAAATGATTTAACATTGACTCCTATTATAATTAGAATGTTGCTCAATATTAATCTTAAAGGCAGATAAGGAATATTGGATTCAATAAATATTGTTTGTTGAAGGTATCCACCAATCATCAATAAAAACCCAGGTTGGTCAACAAAAATTTAGATGCACATAAACGTACTTTCTTTATTTTAAAATACATTTAGCAATAGAATATGTCACATATGATGATAGTATTATATTTTATGTTTATTAATATTGCATACTGTATCTGAAAGACAATATTAATAATTGTAGCTCAGTATCCCTTTAATCTAAAATTAAATAGATTCCACAATGTTGTTGTTTGTTAATGAATTATCTACTCCATATGTTGATGTCATGAATGGTATTGAGCATGCAATTAAAATCTAATATGTTATTTAAGGATATCCGAATAATTATTTAATTTTCATCTATTAAATAGACATTACATATAAATATTGAACAATGTGTATTTAGTATGTAATGTTCAGTCCATGTTTCGAAGACAAATGTCAATTAAAAAGAGACATACCATACTGTGACAAGCCCTGGCTTGAGGATCCAGCAGCCACATCCATATCTGTAATATATTAAATGAGGATTGCATATCATTAATACTAATCATGCCATGTTTAAAATATTTACATTAATAACAAATCAATAGAAAAATATTAATCCTTTGGTAGTCCCATGAGTTAATAGTTTCCGCAATTAAATTAATGATAAATATATCCTGGACTCTTATTTTCAATCAGTTGTGTTGTTTACTGTATCTTTAAGAATATCTGCTTGTTATTACATAATCATCAATTGATGGCCATATGTTATAATTTATTTGTATTATTCGTTTTTTATTAGCTATAATATTTAAAATAAGAATACTGTATTCTTCACTAATCTAAGAATTTCCATTTAATTTTTAACAACATGTATAAAGCAATGCCACTTTCCGCAAACCCATGTTAACGTGGATGAGAAATGCCATTTTCGCGATCATTGCGCAATGATTCCAAGCGGAATTACGCATCCGTCATTTGAACAACATGTATAAAGCAATGCCACTTTCCGCAAACCCATGTTAACGTGGATGCGAAATTACATTTCCGCTCTGTGACGGATATTCTGTAGAGCGCAAGAAACATCATTCCTATTTCATGTGTCAATAATCTAAAATCATATATCTAAACATCATATGTAGTGTATGTTGTGAGATCTGTATAGGTTTAGTATCTGACTAAATACACATTTTTGATTTTTAAAATAAAAAATATTATATGAAGTTGGATAATTACCTGGTTCAGATTCTCTATCATCTCCTCCCAGGCCACCGGACGGAGAAGCATCTGCCCTGTCCCCCGCGTCAGGACTTTCAGATCCCGCAGCTGGGAGGGAAGAAGAGGAGGCCGAGGATGGCGAGGATCTAAATCTTTTGGGGACCCGGAGATTAAGGAGCTCGCATAAAGTCACCTCATAAGGGAGTAGGTACAGTTTCCGCGGGGCCTTTCTTTGGCCCCCTCTTTTACGGGCTTGTACCCAGTCCCTTATGAGGTTGACTTTTTTCGATAAACGCAACCTCATATCTCCGAATCTCCTCATGATCTGATCCTGGGTCCTCTGGACGTCACACACCAATCTAACCGCATTGGTGATAGACTCCCAGAGGGCCTTCTTAACAGGCGCATCTGTCGAGCTCCTCTTGTTCCCAAACAGCTGGGGATAAAAGTCCTTGACGGCGTGGACCAGTGCAGCGCTCTCCTCCTTGGTGAACCTGGGAACTGACATGCCTGCTCGGTTTGCTAATATAATATATAAATATATATACTGCCTGCAGGCATTAGAGAACTGACAAAGATGGCAACGTGTAATGGACTTTTATATGGTGAAGTAAACATGAGATGCACCATGGGACAATTTATCTGTACATCTGATTGGATAAAAGTTTGAAATATTGTTATAATGTCTGTGAGACCATCCTGACTCAAGTTGTGTTTGTGTGATGAACTCTGATTGGCCGTTCCTTAATGTTTCATATCTTAGTAACTTCCTTACACATACCGCTTGGTGGTGCTGTAACTTCATTTTTCATGTAGACTTATTTGTAACTCATGGGCCTGTCATGCGGATATGTGTGACGCAGATTTAATATCCGTGATCCGTGAAATATTAATGATTAAATACTCTTTAAAATCTAATACTGTCACATTATTAATGTTGTAGACATTTCTCGGTTTAATAACGGTCTGTTTCTTTAATACAAATACACATTTCATATTGTATGTCTTTATTGTTCTTTAAATAAATTTATTGTGAAGTATTGACATTGCTCTATTAAATGTATTTATAATGCACATTGATTGTGTGCTATTGCGTGACATTACACTAATGTTTAAATATGCTAATCTGGTGTTTGAAGATGCGTTTCCCACGCAATATTTATTAATGTTAAAATTCAGGTTAGAATGTCAGTAACTTGGATAATCTGTTTATAAATGTTAAACTACAGCTTTGTTATTCGCAAATAAACCTCGAGCTTGTATTTGTCTGAAGTGCTCATATATGTTATTGTGCAATGGCGTCTTTAGTTTTAAAGAGACATTACAAACAATTGTATCAAATGATCTGTAGAGATAGAAGATTGTTTAGACTTTAAAATGTAAATCATTTTCTCTTAGTATTTAGATATCCTCAACAGAAGAAATTTAAATGCACATGGTTGAGACAATCACATAAGGCATCTCTGTGCATCCACCAATCTTCATCTACTGAGCCTATCTCGATATGCTTTTCAAGCAAAGTATGTCAAGATAGGAAGAGAAGTAAATACACTCTTTAAATCTCTTAAAGGGACACTGTCCAAACAAATTTACCATTGGTGATTGAGCATGAAATGTTAATCAACTTTATTATTTAATACGATTATCAAATGTTAACAGTTATCTTGTTATGTTTCTTTGCAAATCAATAATGATATTTTATATTACGGACAATTGTTTAATAAAAACCTGGGTTGTCCTTGACGATTGTTGCATCAATTATTCCAAACAATCAAGTTCTGTCCAGAGTACTGAAGCAAATAAATTAGCTATTTACTGCCTTATTTTTAAAGTAATGATAGCAACATCACAATGAGCATTCATAATATGAGACAAGTTTTAAAGTTGATTAAAATAGAATACTCATTCAGAATGTATAAATCATTGATTTTTTAACTGGCTACCTTTAAGTATATTTTGAGTTCATGTCCCTTTAAATAAACATTTCACAATAATGCTTAATATATCATAAACCTAGGCACCTTCCTTTTGCTAAATGAGTCTAACATATGAGTAAAGCAAATTTAGATTAACTTCTAGATTGTTTTACACACTGACTGAAATATATTTATTAAATGAGGTCTTTTTTAGCCTTCAGCGTAGAGGGACATTAAGCTATATGTTATGTATGCATTTTGTATAATATTCTTATATTTGACCAACTTAATATGTTTTGTTATTCAATCATTATATTGTAATTATATATATTCGTGGATTAAATACATCTCTACATAGTCTATTTTGATGCTGATTGTTGTTTGCATATAGATGCCTTATATCATTGACTAAGATATGTGCATTTATTTTTATTTTAACAAGTATATTTAAAGAATGAATGTAATTCTATAGTACATTCTAAATATGTTTAAATTCTTGTATGATATTTGTAAAAATCTATACAAAATATACTTTTTGAATGACCCCTTTAAGGACCCAAACATTTTGTATTTTGATTTAACATTGACAAAATAAACTAAAGGGGAAATTACATTCTATATAGATATTTGATGTCTAACCCAAGAGGTAAGATTGTAATAAATACATAATATTACTAAGTATAGTTAAATGACTCCACTAGAAAATTACATAGATTAACCTGGCATCCAATAACTAATTTTTGAAAAATATCAAGTTAAATGACCTACCATTTATAAATGTAATAATTGTAAAATATTTTCTAATAATGTTTTGAGATACCTAAGGAAGATACATGATCTTATACAATTCTTTTTACATTCAACAACACTGTCACTTTCATGTAATTGAACCACTTCACCTTATTAAATGTTAAAACAATCATAATTTTACTACATATCCTAAATATTTTTAATATATACTTTTTCTATATAAAAGCATTGAAGAATCTGACTCCCCAATTAATGTTAAGAGATATATTTTAATATTCTCGGAAGAATTTTATTTTCTACTATTAATGCATTATTTTCTCTTATGCATGTGCTTGTCAAATAGCCAACTACCAGTCATGGGAGTCCAAGTTTTATTTATTTACAGATTATATTGATATTTATTAGAATCTGTTAAAAATAATGTATTTACTAAAAAAATGTTTAGTATTAACATGTAAACATATATTTAATAGAAAATAATTAAATATTCCAGGAAGTCATCAGATGCCAATCTGAAATGACAAATAATAAAAATGGAACAAAGTTAATACACACGTTGTAAAATATTCATAAAATACATTTAAAATCATATGGTGTCTATGCTCTAACTTTGATCAACATTTTTTAAAGATAATCATTACATTGATTTTAAATTAATGAAATACATACACCATTATATTGTTGATTAAAAATTCTATTTAAATATCAAAAATTAAAATTATACATAATAATGTATATCACATGTAAACAATATATGTATGCTGAACATAAATGTAATATTTCATGTCCATTCAAATACCTCTATATCAACTATAATATGTATTCCTTTTTCTGATTGTGATCCCTAAATATCTCATTAAGAACTAAATATGACTAATGTATGTAAGCTACTAATATTCTACAGTCTTCACTAGCATGCATTGGTACACCAACCTGGACAATGCATGGTCTTTGAAAGTCAATTCAGGGGTAAACAGTTGATCTTCAATAGGTGTCTTATTCATCAGTTCATTAAATAGAGGACTGGGAAATACCATCTACAAAATAGAAAATCATCTAAGTGTCTCCAATAGGATGTCTCCACAGCCTTATTCTATCAAATAGTTTGCACTTACCATGTGAACATGTATTTGTATGGTTTTCAAGGTCAGCATAATTGAAAGATAATGCCAGACATGATCCCATTGGTATACTTCAATTTCAATCTTGGCTTTTTCCACACTGTCAGTCTTGGAAATCTTCACTGTCAGGCTTCAAATTGTTCCCTTTCAGTCTTTAGATTAAGTCATCTCCCTAATGTAAGAAATTATATTTAAAAATTTCATACAAGTGTGTGAATCAGTTCTGTACCCCTCTCCCACCCCCCATTTCATTATAAATATCTGTCACTAGCTTACTAAGCCTGTGTATGAACCTGTGTTATTTTCTATCAAGTGTGAAGATGAGTCATATTGAGCAGAACAAACCTCTGTGTGACATTGAACCATAGTCATTCTAGAGTATCCCTTTCTGATTATGTACATTTTAAGTAATGTGTAAACAAAATTCTATTTTTTAAAATGTATGCCATATGATGTATTTGTGTACAAATCATGCCAGCAACAGTCCATACATTTCTACTTACCATCTGATGTCCTCTTTAAAAACCAGGTGGCAAAGACTCGCTATAGGACCCAATGCCCAGAGCATCACCTATATTATGAAAATGAAAGATTATTCTAACATTTGATCAATACTAACATGTTTGCACAATTCTATACTTGTCATTTCCCTAGAGTTCACATCTATTGAAAATACTCCAGTGTAACTTCTATTATTTACCGTCTAAAGTGGCGGTTGATGACGTCTGCTCTGACATCAAGTCCCTCGTCCTGGAATTCCCCCTCTAGAACAGGATCATCCTCCTCATCTCTGAGGAGGTCTCTGTCCACCGGGACGGCCTGCAGCATCCCAGCCCGCTGTGCAATATTATGCAGGACGCTACAGGCTACAACGATCTTAGCCACCTTCTTTGGGTTGTACTGGAGTGCTCCTCCAGAACGGTCCAGGCACCTGAATCTCATCTTCAGGAGCCCGAACATCCTTTCAACCACCGCCCTGGTTCTCTTATGAGCCCTATTGTAGCGCTCCTCAGACACATCAGTCGGGCTACGCAAGGGGGTAATGAGCCAAGGCCGGCTCATGTACCCAGAATCACCTATAAATTTAGAACAGAACATAATTCAAACAGAATACTTAAACTAGTATATTGTTGTATAAATATTTATTTTTAAAAACGATAATCCATATTAAAAGTTGTCAGAAACATAAAAAAAAAAAAAAAAAATTATATATAATTCTGTATCTTGCCATTTCATCTAAGACATGCTACATATGCGTATTTCTCCTAAACCAAACCTTGTGTAAAATGCTAACTACATGGTTACATTGCATTCTCTATCTGAACACTTAAGGTAAGACATGCTACATATCTGCATTTCAATAAAACTAGACATTAGCGGAAAAAGACAATGACAGGGTTAAATTGCATGAGATAATATCTTGCCATTTCATCTAAGACATGCTACATATGCGTATTTCTCCTAAAACAAACCTTGTGTAAAATGCTAACTACATGGTTACATTGCATTCTCTATCTGAACACTTAAGGTAAGACATGCTACATATCTGCATTTCAATAAAACTAGACATTAGCGGAAAAAGACAATGACAGGGTTAAATTGCATGAGATAATATCTTGCCATTTCATCTAAGACATGCTACATATGCGTATTTCTCCTAAACCAAACCTTGTGTAAAATGCTAACTACATGGTTACATTGCATTCTCTATCTGAACACTTAAGGTAAGACATGCTACATATCTGCATTTCAATAAAACTAGACATTAGCGGAAAAAGACAATGACAGGGTTAAATTGCATGAGATAATATCTTGCCATTTCATCTAAGACATGCTACATATGCGTATTTCTCCTAAAACAAACCTTGTGTAAAATGCTAACTACATGGTTACATTGCATTCTCTATCTGAACACTTAAGGTAAGACATGCTACATATCTGCATTTCAATAAAACTAGACATTAGCGGAAAAAGACAATGACAGGGTTAAATTGCATGAGATAATATCTTGCCATTTCATCTAAGACATGCTACATATGCGTATTTCTCCTAAACCAAACCTTGTGTAAAATGCTAACTACATGGTTACATTGCATTCTCTATCTGAACACTTAAGGTAAGACATGCTACATATCTGCTTTTCAATAAAACTAGACATTAGCGTCGGTAAATAACAAATGGTTAAATTTAATCCTATAGCTGAACATGACGCTAACAGTTAAAAAATACAGGGGCAATTGTCAAAATAATTAACCATGTTGAGCACAAATACTCACCAACGAGATAACCAGGGGGCATTTGTCTTTCCTCAAACTGGCTCCACAGGGACGACAGAGAGAGGATGCGGGCATCATGACAAGCCCCTCCAAAATTCGCATACACATGCATAATCCTCATCCGTGCGTCACAAACATACTGCACGTTGAGGCTATGAAAATGTTTGCGATTTCTGAAGGGCAAGTCATCAATTGGAGCACGCAGCGCAATGTGGGTACAATCAATGGCTCCCAAGACATTGGGCAATTGAGCAATATCAAAGAATTCCCGCTTCAGGCGCCTCCAATCACCATCATTCTGTGGGAATCCTATGTATTGCTTACTGATACGTACCATGGCGTCCAGAAAGTTATCAAACACCACAGAGAATGTACCTTGAGCCAGGCCATGCATGTACAGTTCTCCTGATTGAAAACTCCCGGAGGCCAGGACGTATAGACAGCTTAGCATCTTACTCATGGGGGGAACAGCAGTCCTTATTCTTATACGTGGCTCCAAATGAGGTTTAATAAGCTCGTAAAGGCCAATGAGCTGTTCGCGATCGAGCCGATACTTATCAAAAACCTCAAAGTCGCTCATGTTTTCCAAGGTGGGTCTCACCCTGTAGACACGAGGACCTCGAACCAGACGACCCCTTCGTCTCGGTCTGAGCCGCCGAGGCTGCCTGATTCGACCAACAGCTAGTTCGCCAATAGCAGCACCAGCAGTGTCTACCATGTCATCGTCATCCATCTTTCAAAACAGCGTAACAAGGTAAGCACTTGATCTGATGTGGATCACAAGTGATGCATTGGCCATGTTGTTTGGGGGATTTATAGTACAATTAGTCCAATGGTAGTGAGTTTGTAATGATTGCTGATTGTATTCACCTGTTTGTATGTGAGCGGCGCGAATGCTTTCACAGTGGGCGTTTTTTTGTTGTTTGCTGAAATGTTGTTTTCCAACAATGAATCTCAATGTGAAAGTGTCAAATATCACACATACAGTGCATGTTTGTAATGTTTGTTCATATGCGTAATCAATATTTCTTAAACGCGATCTTATAGTAACAAGCACACGTCCTGGCTAACATGAATGAAAGTGCATAGTTGTGTATAATGTGCATCGAATGTGATCGATCAATGTTGCTGCAACATTGTTTGTAAACGATAAAGTAACATCTGCCATCTGTAGTATTGTATATATAAGTGATTGCCGAGCTGTCAATATTGTATGCGTCCCTTTAAAATCGCAATAAGAATTCCAAACTTTCCGTCTGCCATCTGTAGTATTGTATATATAAGTGATTGCCGAGATGTGAATATTGTATGCGTCCCTTTAAAATCGCAATAATAATTCAGAACTTCCCGTCTGCCATCTGTAGTATTGTATATATAAGTGATTGCCGAGCTGTCAATATTGTATGCGTCCCTTTAAAATCGCACTAATGCTGAATAACTTCCGGCTGTCATCTGTAGTATTGTGTATATAAGTGATTGCCGAGCTGTCAATATTGTATGCGTCCCTTTCAAATGGCACTAATACTGAATAACTTCCGGCTGTCATCTGTAGTATTATATATATAAGTGATTGCCGAGCTGTCAATATTGTATGCGTCCCTTTCAAATGGCACTAATGCTGAATAACTTCCGGCTGTCATCTGTAGTATTGTGTATATAAGTGATTGCCGAGCTGTCAATATTGTATGCGTCCCTTTCAAATGGCACTAATACTGAAGAACTTCCGGCTGTCATCTGTAGTATTGTATATATAAGTGATTGCTGAGCTGTCAATATTGTATGCGTCCCTTTCAAATGGCACTAATGCTGAATAACTTCCGGCTGTCATCTGTAGTATTGTATATATAAGTGATTGCCGAGCTGTCAATATTGTATGCGTCCCTTTCAAATCGCACTAATACTGAATAACTTCCGGCTGTCATCTGTAGTATTATATATATAAGTGATTGCCGAGCTGTCAATATTGTATGCGTCCCATTAAAATCGCACTAATACTGAATAACTTCCGTCTGCCATCTGTAGTATTGTATATATAAGTGATTGCCGACCAGTCAATATTGTACGCGTCCCTTTAAAATCGCAATAATAATTCAGAACTTCCCGTCTGCCATCTGTAGTATTGTATATATAAGTGATTGCCGAGCTGTCAATATTGTATGCGTCCCTTTCAAATGGCAATAATAATTCCGAACTTCCGGCTGTCATCTGTAGTATTGTATATATAAGTGATTTTAGATCTGACAATATTGTATGCGTGCCATAAAAATGGCAGTAATACTGAATAACTTCCGGCTGTCATCTGTAGTATTGTATATATAAGTGATTTTATATCTGACAATATTGTATGCGTCCCATAAAAATAGCACGAATACTGAATAACTTCCGGCTGTCATCTGTAGTATTGTATATATAATTGATTTGCGATCTGACAATATTTCTTAATTGTCCCATTGAAATCTCCATAATAATGCTGTTCAAAAGTGTGGTTTACGTATATGTTGTATTGTAGTATTGAGTGTTAAAGTTCCGAAAGGGGCGGTACAGTGGTGAATCTGTGATGTGTATGGTTGAATCTTGTAATGACGTAATGATATTATTACCCTGCCTATGTAGTTGTGAAATCCTCATTGTGTTGTTGTGTTGTGCTACATTGTTATTGTGTGCTGAATAAAATATAAATGTGTGCTTTGTGGTTGCGTGATGGTTGATGCGTGTTATGTACATGTACGTATATATTGTGATTGTGTCCCACATATGCTGACTTCTATATAGCGGTCTGGCATTGTTGTTCCTTCCCATAAAGTGACATCTGTAATCTGGTGTAATGATGTTCTTGTTGTACGTAATTCCTAATGGTTTCTGGTGATGGAATCATGATGTTACAAGTACCGTCAAATCCATATGTTGTGTTTTGTGATTCCTGTAGAGAATGTAATGTGTTTGTCCCCCATCATTTGAATGCACACGTATGAGTGAATGTTAAAAGTAATGTATGTGCATCCATGAGTGATTATGTGTTAAGCCTATGTAAATATGCAGTTGCTGCAAGCATATGAGTTGAATAACTGAAATGCAATAATAAAGGTAAATGAGAGATGTTTCCCATTGTGTAGTGTTTGTGAATCCAGAAATGTGTATTGAATTTTATTTTAATTGTAAATGTAATTTTATTGAAATAATAATGTGTTACTAGTGATGTGGATTTGTAGTTGATGTAATCTAAAAGTGTGAAAAATATTTATGGTGTTGTGAATATTTAATAATTAAAAACCATAAGTCCACCATAGGGAAATAGTCATTTCTTAATCTATTTATCATAGCTGGGTCTAACGCATGAAATCATGTATTTTCTAGCGCTGGTATTTGGAGTTTTTCAGTCTACGCTATTTGCGTGCGTTAGAAAAATGAGGGTTTCGCGTGCACGAGCACGTCTTCCCAATAGAAGTCAATGGAGGCTCTAAAGATTTCTAATTTTTTTTTCTAAGACTGGTTTTCCTCGTAAAGTGAGTGACGTCATGAGCTTGTGTGAAAAAGTAACTAAATCGTGTTCTTTTTGTGATAAATAAATATTTTTTGTATGTCATGTGGTGTATATTGTTTGTATGCATCGATGAGTGTATGTTTGTGATAATGTTATTAATTAGATGTAGGTATATGAGGGTCTTTTCCCGTATGTCCATGTAAGTCAATGGGAAAATGGATTTGTGTGGATTTTTTTCAAACACCCGAGATCTCGCAACTTTAATCCTTTGTATTTTAACGAAAAAAAAATAAATATGAAAAATAAAGATAGTGTCGTGTTTGTATGAGTGTAAGTGTACTTTGTGTAATATTTTATTTGTGATTCGTGGATGTTTTTTTTGTCGGTATATGTTTACTACTGGGTCTGAGGTGGCGGTAGAAAGGTGAGCGTTAGGTGTATTTTGAGTGGCGGTAAATAAACTCTAAATACCGGAGTGCGTAAGAAACCCGCGTTAGGAGCCTCTAACGCTGGTTTTGACGGCTACCGCCGAACTCCAAATCTAGGCCTAAGTGAGAGGAGGGACAGTGTAGCTGCTGCTGATTTAATAGGGAAATTGATAGCAAGGTTAGTGTATTCAGTGTCCACTACAGTCCTGAAGGACTCATCTGATCTCTGCTGTAAGGACAGCACCCCAAAACGCCCTTTTTAGGGCTAGAACATCAGTCTGCTTTTTTTTTTTTTCCTGTGTAATCTAATTGCAGTTGCCTGCCTGCCAGCGTGTGTGTCAGGCTCACAGCGTATACTGTGCCCACTTGCCTAGTGCCACCACTCATATCTGGTGTAACAGTAGTGTACATTTAAAAAAAACAACACTTTTTTGACTGTGAAATAATAGCAGACAGCTGCCAGTACCCAAGATGGCCACCAATAAGGCAGATGGGGAGGGTTAGAGCGCTGTTTTGGGGAGGATCAGGGAGGTTGGGGGCTAAGGGGGGATGCTACACCACAGGATATGTAAATATGCTAAAAAAATTAAAAAAAAAATCAAAACCTTTTATTTTAGTACTGGCAGACTTTCTGACAGTACTTAAGATGGCGGGGACAATTGTGGGGTGGGGGAGGGAAGGGAGCTGTTTGGGAGGGATCAGGGGGTCTGATGTGTTAGGTGGGAGGCTGATCTCTACACTAAATCTAAAATTAACCCTGCAAGCTCCCTACAAACTACCTAATTAACCCCTTCGTTGCTAGCCATAATACATGTGTGATGCGCAGCAGCATTTAGCGGCCTTCTAATTACCAGAAAGCAACGCCAAAGTCATATATGTCTGCTATTTCTGAACAAAGGGGATCTCATAGAAGCATTTACAACCATTTATGCCATAATTGCATAAGTTGTTTGTAAATAATTTCTGTGAGAAACCTAAAGTTTGTGAAAAAGTGAACATTTTTTTTTATTTGATCGCATTTGGCGGTGAAATGGTGGCATGAAATATACCAAAATGGGCCTAGATCAATACTTTGGGAAAATTCTTCTAAAAAAAAAAATAAATGTCAAGGGATATTCAGGTATTCCTGACAGATATCAGGGTTCCAATGTAACTAGCGTTCATTTTGAAAAAAAGTGGTTTTGAAATAGCAAAGTGCTTCTTGTATTTATTTCCATATAACTTGCAAAAAAAGCAAAGAACATGTTAACATTGGGTATTTCTAAACTCAGGACAAAATTTAGAAACTATTTAGCATGGTTGTTTTTTGGTGGTTTTAGATGTGTAACAGATTTTTCAGGGCCTGCCAGGGCACAGTGTCACACCAGTGCAACTCATATCTGGTGTAACAGTAGTATACATTAAAAAAAAAAAAATACAATTTTGACTGTAATAGATTGAATAGCAGTTAGTTGTCTGCAAGCGTGTGTGTCAGGCCAACAGCGTCTACTCTGCCAACTTCTGCCAGTGCACATTGCCACTCATATCTGTTGTCACAGTAGCTTGCACGCATAGTACCACTAATCGAAAAAAAAAATGACAGGCAGAGGCAGGCCACCCCGCAGGGGCCGTCGTGGTCGTGGTGCTGTGATTCCCTTTGGCCCTAGAATAATGCCCAGTGTTCAGAGGCCACGTACCCTGAACTCGAAAAGTTCTGAGGACATAGTTGACTGGCTAACACAGGACACCCAATCTTCTACAGCTTCCGCTCGGAACCTTGACGCACCATCCTCCTCCAGCTTAGCTTCGGGCACCTCTCATGTTACCACTCGCCCGCCTGCCGCCACCACCAACACTAGCACCACAGCCGCTTCACTTGATCTGTCAGAGGAGTTATTTACACATCAGTTGGAAGAAATGAGTGATAGTGATGCGCAACCATTATTGCCAGAGGATGTAGATAACAGGGATATGTCTCAGTCAGGCAGCATTACACACATGGACGTACAGAGTGATGATGATGATGTTGTACCCGCTGCGGGAGTTTGGTCTGTCACTGTGAAGAGGGTGTAACCCTTACACTACCTGATCGATACAACATCATACCTGATGTTTTAAAGCAGGTTATTCCAAACAATTTAGGAATGTTAGGTGATTTATGCCCTTTATGGATTAAAACCAGACTCTGCATCAACTTATAGGTGGATCCACCTCCGGCACGCCACAGTCCAGGTGTTAGTCCCCTTGAAACAACTTTTCCATCACTAAATACATACAGAGAGAAGTGCACTCACAGGACTGAACAACTGGCTCAATAACATAGTTAGCCTGTTCAATGGCGATTTACCACCTGGGTGCAGCTTTTTAGCCCAGTAATGCTTTTCACAGAGAAGAACTTTCCTGTAGTATATCAGTCTGATCCCGCCTATTACGGTCAGTCCAGCACCGAAATACCAGGCAATTCCTCTCTGAACAAGGAACACAGCAACCCCAGACGATCGTTTCGGCCTTCATTGGGCCTCGTCAGTGAGGTGTAGCTATATTCCTCTAAGCACACTGAGCAAGGAGTCCACGTCTGGTTGCCCCTTTTGATGGGGGAAACCAGACGTGGACTCCTTGCCCAGTGTGCTTAGAGGAATGTGGCTGCACCTCACTGACGAGGCCCATAGGAGGCCGAAACGATCGTCTGGGGTTGTCATGTTCCTTGTTCAGAGGAGAATTGCCTGGTATTTCGGGGCTGGACTGACCTTACTTGGCGGGATCAGACTGATATACTTCAGGAAAGTTTTCTTCTGTGAAAAGCACACTGGTCTAAAAGAGGCTGCTTCCGGGTGGTAAATCGCCATAGAACAAGCCACTGAGCTGTTGTTCATTCCTGGTAGAGCGCTTCTCTCTTTGTATGCAAATTAATATGACCCTGGGGAAGTCTCCCTATGGGTGATGGGGGAAACCAGACGTGGACTCCTTGCCCAGTGTGCTTAGAGGAATGTGGCTGCACCTCACTGACGAGGCCCATAGGAGGCCGAAACGATCGTCTGGGGTTGTCATGTTCCTTGTTCAGAGGAGAATTGCCTGGTATTTCGGGGCTGGACTGACCTTACTTGGCGGGATCAGACTGATATACTTCAGGAAAGTTTTCTTCTGTGAAAAGCACACTGGTCTAAAAGAGGCTGCTTCCGGGTGGTAAATCGCCATAGAACAAGCCACTGAGCTGTTGTTCGTTCCTGGTAGAGCGCTTCTCTCTTTGTATGCAAATTATTATGACCCTGGGGAAGTCTCCCTATGGGTGATGGGGGAAACCAGACGTGGACTCCTTGCCCAGTGTGCTTAGAGGAATGTGGCTGCACCTCACTGACGAGGCCCATAGGAGGCCGAAACGATCGTCTGGGGTTGTCATGTTCCTTGTTCAGAGGAGAATTGCCTGGTATTTCGGGGCTGGACTGACCTTACTTGGCGGGATCAGACTGATATACTTCGGGAAAGTTTTCTTCTGTGAAAAGCACACTGGTCTAAAAGAGGCTGCTTCCGGGTGGTAAATCGCCATAGAACAAGCCACTGAGCTGTTGTTCGTTCCTGGTAGAGCGCTTCTCTCTTTGTATGCAAATTATTATGACCCTGGGGAAGTCTCCCTATGGGTGATGGGGGAAACCAGACGTGGACTCCTTGCCCAGTGTGCTTAGAGGAATGTGGCTGCACCTCACTGACGAGGCCCATAGGAGGCCGAAACGATCGTCTGGGGTTGTCATGTTCCTTGTTCAGAGGAGAATTGCCTGGTATTTCGGGGCTGGACTGACCTTACTTGGCGGGATCAGACTGATATACTTCAGGAAAGTTTTCTTCTGTGAAAAGCACACTGGTCTAAAAGAGGCTGCTTCCGGGTGGTAAATCGCCATAGAACAAGCCACTGAGCTGTTGTTCGTTCCTGGTAGAGCGCTTCTCTCTTTGTATGCAACTTTTCCATCACTATTGTGGCCAGAAAGAGTCCCTGTGGGTTTTAAAATTCGCCTGCCCATTGAAGTCAATGGCGGTTCGCCCGGTTTGCCGGTTCGCAAACTTTTGCGGAAGTTCGCGTTCGCCGTTCGCGAACCCAAATTTTTATGTTTGCGACATCACTAATCAGAGGGTGTTTTGTTACAAGACAGCGTTAAAGGTACAGTGAACACTTTTGTAATTACAAGAGATTCCAGTTGTATTGCTAAAGAATAAAATATCAGCCAAATCTTAAGGTTTTTAAAACAAATTAACATCCCTTTTACTGCAATTATTTATCAATAACTAAACTCCACCCACCATCTGCCTTATTTGGAGGAGCCAATCTGGGCTTTAGTCCACAGACAACAAGGATAGCTATAGTCATAAATTTAGTATAAAATTAATTGTATTACCTTATCTCTTCTATACCCCACCTGGAGTGTAATTTCTTTTGCTGGCTGTGTTTATACAGCTTATCGATAGCTTGGACCTGAGGCCGGAAACTTTCAGAATAGGTGGGGATACCACTGGCTAAATCAACTATTTCAAACGCCAATATAAGGTAAAGGAAATACTTGTAAACAATTTAATACAATCCAGCAGGTAAAGTGGATCAGGACTAATGACTAATTTTATATTTTTAATTTATATTTGAATTGTTTACATCTTTACATAGCACTGTAGAATATTATAGTACATAACAAACTACAACCTAATAAACCCATAGATGCTATAAAAAGACATGTAATTGAAGTGTATTTTTTAAGTGCAAAGTTGTGCAGGTGGATGCAGAAGGTTATCAATGTAGGGCAGAGAGGTTTCCTGCAATTCCTTTGAAGAACAAAGGAATTTTATATCTTGACAACCTTTTGCTGTTGTGAAATGGAGAATGTTTCCTTTAGTGCAGACCATATAATCCTTTAGTAAACTAAAGAGCGTGATATGAAAAATGACAGCCTATGTTAATCATTACAGTTTTAACTGAAACACATGTGCAATTTAAAGGGATCAATCAGCAACTAATTCCCAGTAGTACATTGCTGATCCTGAGCCTGCCTAAGTTTGGTTTTAAACAAAGGATACCAAGAGAACAAAGCTAAATAGATAATAGAAGTAAATTTGCTTAAAATGACATGCTCTATCTGGATCATGCATGTTTAATTTTGACTTTACTGTTCCTTTAATCATTATTTTATAGTCTAGTGGTTTCTAACTGAACACATGGGTGAGCCATGACAATCAGTATATATATATATGCAGCCACCAATCAGCAGCTAGAACTTAGGTTCGTTGCTGCTCCTGAGCTTACCTAGATAAACCTTTCAGCAAAGGATAACAAGAGAAGGAAGCAAATTAAATAATATAAGTAAATTGGAAAGTTGTTCAAAATGGTATGCTGTGTCTAAATCATAAATGTCTAATTATGACTTTACTGTCCCTTTAATGTCCCTTCCCCCCTCCCTTCACCCACTGCGATGGGAATAGACACTGGCCATGGACTCTTGTGAGATTGCTAAAACCCTTTTTGTAGAGTAGATATAATGTCTGAAATACATTGAGTCTCGATTTACCTATCGTTTTCAGCGTTTTGTTAGAGGGTGCTCCTGACATTAACATATATAGGGCTAGATTACAAGTGGAGCGCGATCTCTGATGCATGGTGCGTTATCTTGCAATCTGACATGTATTAAGAATAGCGCATAATCTGGAAATATAAGTGAATGGTAAAAAAAAGTTTACCAAAAATTCATAAGGTGGCCAACATTTTACTTTTAATGGATAGCCCAGGGGGCAAAATTATTACTCATATTACAAGTGGTGAGTTTAGTGTTGCTTTTGAGTGCAACTAAAAATAACACTGAAAAATATTTTGTGCTTTTGGTGACCTGATGTAAAGTGTTAACGTCTGAAAATATGCATAACAAAACATGAAAAATGTATTGAAATAACGGATTTCAGTTATATTTATATATATTGAATGTAAAATAAAGGTTTATCATTGAAAAAACAATTAGCAATGATTTAAAGGGATCTGGAATATGACAAGGTGCTGGACTGGGAAGGGCTCAAAGGAGTATATGTATGTTTGTGTATGTTGTATGGTTCAAAAAATAAAAAATCTGAAAATAAACTTACCTTCACTACCACCTATACTAGGGGCAAAGAATGGATTGCAGGAACCCTGAGAAATAACTGGAACCTATTAACCACAGATAAGGATTTACCCTTTAAGAACATGTTACCCCCAAGGGTTGGATACCGAAGGGCAAGTTCACTCAGGGATCAGCTGATTAAAACAGACCCCAGAGGTTGCTACAGTAGTGACACCTGGCTGAAAACCAAGCCAGGGTGTTTTCGGTGCTTAGGATGCACTACCTGTGGGGGTCTAACTACAGGCAATTTTTTCAGTCATCCCTACTCTACAAGAAAATTCAAAATCCGGCATAGAGTGACTTGCACGACCAAATACATAGTGTACATCTTGCACTGTGTGTGTGTGGAATGTTTTATGTGGGCAAGACGGTGGACAACCTGAGAACCAGGATGGCGAACCATCGGTCTGCCATACGATCAGCAATCGAGAAGGAAACATCTGATCAGCCTGTAGCCCGGCACTTGCCGAATCTGGACACAAGGCAACTGATCTGAAATACATTATTATTGACCATATCCCCCCACTTGCCCGTGGGGGTAATAGGACCAAAATCCTCTTACAAAGAGAGGCAAGATGGATTTTCAACCTGGGGACTATGACCCCCAGGGGGTTAAATGTCCAGCTTGACTGACACTGCTACTTATAGGTGGCTCTACCTTTCTGAAAATGATGTATATAATTTGTAAAATATGTTGGGTGACAGGTTATAGATCCTTGATGTATAGAATCTCATACAATGATTTTATATATTTCTGACAACATTTGAGTATTACACTACATTTGTGTCCTTTGACACAGGTACACTGAATATTTCATTTTTGGTCTGTAGGAGCTGATCAACAATTTCTTCCTGCAGCAAGAGATTATCGATTAACATCGATAATGAACCCCTCTCTATAATATGGCAGTGCCAACAACTTATGATAGATGGTACAACATACTATGTACTGTTTGGACTGTGACAGTTATATGTGGGGATTCGTGCTTAACTAATGTACAATATTGTATTATAATATATAACTCAGCACTAAGTTTAGGATAAGTATTGATTAACATTATACAATGTACTATAGAATATGTACCTAGATCTTTGTGTGTATGTTTTGCTATGCTTTGTTTTGTTTGTAATTGTGCACACGACACTCACGTCTGAGCGTCCGGTTACCATGACGATCCACGTGACGTAGGCGTCACGTGACGCCTGGTAACTTCCGGGACGCGGAGTGAACACTGTACGAGTGTTTGAAGTGCAGGGCTTTAAAGGGGGTGAGTGTTTATTATGTTATTATGCATATTTTGACAACAGGGTAATACCCGAAACGTTAATAAAATACCTTTGTATTTACTTGGATTAAGACCATGTGAGTGACTTCCTTACCATTGGGATTATATATATATATATATATTTGTGTGTGTTTAATCACATGTATGTTTGCTTGTATGTATCAATTCAAGCCCATAGTATAACACTAAGTGAAGAACTCCACTACTTATATGCAGGTTTAGGGCAACTTTGGCTTAGCATTTGTTTTTAAACCTGTACCTTTAGAAGTCTGTTATGTGAGGGATTTAGAGAACTGGCTCTATCTGACATCCTGATGTTAGTGTGTCCTAGACTATTGCTTGAGCGCTAAAATATAAGTATTATTGATTTCACTTGAGCAATATTGGCGCACAATAGTGCTAACATTTTTGGGGTCCACTAGTAATCTATCATTTATGTCCTGGCGCTTGTTAGCACAATTGAGGTCTCACAATAGTACTGAATAAAGGGAATTTGACATGGCACACATGGATGCAGAATAATAATAATAGTGCTTATTTTGAACTTATTACAATAACATAAATCAATAATCAGCTTATAACGTAAGGCAGTGATTAAACTATAAATGCAAATCTAATAATAAAAACTGTTAGTGTAGCAGGAATGTCTACGTGTTATGTCAATCATATTATTTAGTAGCAATTGTGTTAGTAAAAAATTAGAGTGTTGCTTTATTATTTTTTATTGTAATTAAAATTGGTGGAGGCTGGAGTGACAAGATTGAGAAATGTGTCATTGTTACGTGCAACACAGTAGTTGCCACAGCCAATAAAACTTGCAGACTATAACAGTTTCAAACACTTCTGAAATATTTATTTTCTATTTTTCAATGTAGTGCTAAATTTATGATATGTACTAAGTATATATATATATATATATATATATATATATATATATATATATATATATATAAACAATGCAGTGCTAGTTACTGATATGTACAATTCATATATAAACAATGCAGTGCTGAGTCAATGATATGTACTATGCATTTATAAAAAGTGCAGTGCTGAATTGCAGACATGTACAATGTGTTTTGAAACAATGCAGGACTTAATTGCTGATATGTACTATGTGTTTATATAAACAATACAGTGCTTAATAACTGATATGTACCATACATATATAAAAAATGCAGTGCTTAGCACAGTGCTAAATTGCAGACGTTCTATGCATATATAAATAATGCAGTGTTTAGTTGCTGATATGTACTATGTATATATAAACAATATAGCGCGAAATTGTTGACATATACTATGTACATATAAACAATATTATGGATGTATACAAATATGACTTTTCTTTAACATACTTACTATTCCTCCAGAAAAAGGACAGATGAGAGCAATGAAATATTTTATGTCATGAACTGAGCACTAAGCGCCACCTGCAGCTTTTATATGAACTTTAAATTTGTTTCCCTAAGCTTCTAATCACAAAATCATTAGGTGTTAAAGGGATCTTCTACTAATTTTGTCAGACAGATTCATTTATTTTACTATGTTTATGTGTATAACCCCTGCATAGGAAATAAAAAGGCACAGAATATTCTCCTGCTCCAATTCTGGTGACATGTGAGCAAATAAAAAGCCAGCACGGCAGCCACTTGCCATATATTAATCTGGCACCGAAAGATGGTCTTTTGGGAGTTCTTAATACATGTTCAGCCCTTTTTAAGAAGTTAAACACATACGGCTAGATTACGAGTTTTGCGTTACAGGCTATACGGTGCTAACAAGCAGTTTTCTCTCACCGCTCACTTACCTGCAGCGCTGGTATTACGGGTTTTTACAAACCCGTCGTTAAAAGACAAGAAGTGAGCGTTGAGCAAAATTTTGCTCATTACCGCACTCCAATACCAGCGCTGCTTAAGTCAGCGGTGAGCTGGTCGTACGTGCTCGTGCACGATTTCCCCATAGGAATCAACGGGGAGAGCCGGCTGAGAAAAAGTCTAAAACCTGCAAAAAAGCAGGGTAAAACTCACTAACGCAGCCCCATTGATTCCAATGGGGAAATAAAATTTATGTCTACACCTAACACTCTAACATGAACCCTGAGTCTAAGCACCCCTAATCTTACACTTATTAACCCTAATCTGCCGCCCCCGACATCACCGACACCTGCATTATATTTATTAACCCCTAATCTGCTGCTCCGGACACCGTCGCCACCTACATTATACTTATAAACCCCTAATCTGCTGCCCCCAACATCGCCGACACCTACATTATATTTATTAACCCCTAATCTGCCGCCCCCAATGTCACCGTCACCTACCTACACTTATTAACCCCTAATCTGCCGCCCCAACGTCGCCGTCACTATACTAAATGTATTAACCCCTAAACCTAAGTCGAACCCTAACCCTAACACCCCCTAACTTAAATATAATTTAAATAAATCTAAATAAAATTACTATAATTCACTACATTATTCCTATTTAAAACTAAATACTTACCTATAAAATAAATCCTAAGCTAGCTACAATATAACTAATAGTTACATTGTATCTAGCTTAGGGTTTATTTTTATTTTACAGGCAAGTTTGTATTTATTTTAACTAGGTAGAATAGTTATTAAATAGTTATTAACTATTTAATAACTACCTAGCTAAAATAAATACAAAAGTACTTGTAAAATAAAACCTAACCTAAGTTACAATAACACCTAACACTACACTATAATTAAATAAATTTACTAAATTAAATACAATTACCTAAATTAAATTAAATTAGCTAAAGTACAAAAAACAAACAAACACTAAATTACAGATAATAATAAACAAATTACAGATATTTAAACTAATTACACCTAATCTAATAGCCCTATCAAAATAAAAAGCCCCCCAAAATAAAAAAAAACCCTAGCCTAAACTAAACTACCAATAGCCCTTAAAAGGGCCTTTTGCGGGGCATTGCCCCAAAGTAATCAGCTCTTTTACCTGTAAAAAAAAAATACAAACAACCCCCCCAACAGTAAAACCCACCACCCACACAAACAACCCCCCAAATAAAATACTATCTAAAAAAACCTAAGCCCCCCATTGCCCTGAAAAGGGCATTTGGATGGGCATTGCCCTTAAAAGGGCAGTTAGCTCTTTTGCAGGCCCAAACCCTAACCTAAAAATAAAACCCATCCAATACACCCTTAAAAAAACCTAACACTAACCCCCTGAAGATCGACTTACAGTTCAGGCAGAAGTCTTCATCCAAACGGCATCTTCTATCTTCATCCATCCGACGTGGAGCATCCTCTTCATCCGACGACTAAAGACAAATGAAGGTACCATTAAGTGACGTTATCCAAGATGCCATTCCTTAGCTTCCGATTGGCTTATAGAATTCTATCAGCCAATCGGAATTAAGGTAGAAAAAATCCTATTGGCTGATGCAATCAGCCAATAGGATTGAGCTCGCATTCTATTGGCTGATTGGAACAGAAAATAGAATGCAAGCTCAATCCTATTGGCTGATTGCATCAGCCAATAGTATTGAATGTCAATCCTATCGGCTGATTGCATCAGCCAATAGAATTTTTTCTACCTTAATTCTGATTAGCTGATAGAATTCTATCAGCCAATCGGAATCTAAGGGACGCCATCTTGGATGACATCACTTAAAGGTAAATGTGTTTAACATTGAGTGCATCATTAATCTAATCAACAAAAAACAAGGCATATTTTCACTGAAACCTGTGGGCGTGACATATATGTATGTAATATAAACCAGCAAGCCTGAATGGGAGGATACAGTCCTGAGGAAGCCCGTTGTTGACAGATGACGGGGGAAATGCGCGTCGGCATTGGCTGACTTGATTACATGAGGGATTCACTGCAAGGATACCCGCGGAAGTTTGAAGCTGCGGCAAACACAGCATGAAGCGCTGCTATCGACCCACAAAGTGTCACTAACAAGCATGTGAACTGGCTCTGCTGATGGCAGTATAGCTGACGTACTCTAGGCAAGTAGAAAGCGTGGCCTTAAGAACCGTAACTCTAAGACTGAATGTCATTATAAACATCAAGTTGTGAGTACTATTTTAGGCGCTTATTCCCTGACAAAGAACAGCTCTCAATATTAATATGCATGTTGCTTGGAGTTAACTCTCAGTGCAGATACTAAGACTTGCATGTCACGCCTTACTAATGTGCATATCAACTTTATGCTGTACTAATTTGCATGGCTTGTGAGGAATGAAAGCGTAGACTCTAGGATAATGGAACTGTTGTTTATCGACCCAACAGTTGAAATATGCATTGCTTTAAATCTTGTTGAGGAGGAGGCTAAAACACTATAAAGTCATGATACTAAAAACAATACGTCAGAAGTGACTCTATGCCGATCACTTGAATTGGAAAGTGAATTGCTACACGCTATATATCTATACAAGGGCTAAGATACCACACATTGTATCATTTGAAGAATTAATATGTGTCCTTGTATCCTATATTGCTACTGGCTATGATTCACATTGTATATTTGGCAACTAACTGTACGCAACTTAGATCCCCCTTCCATTATACTGTTCAGGTAAAGCTCCCATACTAATAAGGTGGGTCCTGTGCTCAGTAGGGGTGTAGTTGTAATAAGGTTCGGCCATATACTTACACTTTGATTGTAATGCAATATGAGTATGTTTTATATGACTACTGGCTCTAATGTGTGTTGTATTATTGGCAATTAACCGATAACAACTTGGATCCCCAATGTTAATACTGTCCAGTTATAGCTCCCGTCTCACTTAGGGGGTCCTGTGTTCAGTAGGGGTGTAGTTGCTATGAGGTTTAGCCATATATTTTCACCGTGTATGCCATGCTATCTTAGGCCTAGATTTAGAGTTTGGCGGTAGCCGTGAAAACCAGTGTTAGAGGCTCCTAACGCTGGTTTTAGGCTACCGCCGGTATTTGGAGTCACTCAAAATAGGGTCTAACGATCACTTTTCAGCCGCGACTTTTCCATACCGCAGATCCCCTTACGTCAATTACGTATCCTATCTTTTCAATGGGATCTTCCTAACTCCGGTATTTAGAGTCGTGGCTGAAGTGAGCGTTAGAGCTCTAACGACAAAACTCCTGCCGCAGAAAAAAAGCAGGAGTTAAGAGCTTTCTGGGCTAACGCCGGTTCATAAAGCTCTTAACTACTGTACCCTAAAGTACACTAACATCCATAAACTACCTATGTACCCCTAAACTGAGGTCCCCCCACATCGCCGCAACTCGATTAAATTTTTTTAACCCCTAATCTGCCGACCGCCACCTACGTTATACTTATGTACCCCTAATCTGCTGCCCCTAACACCGCCGACCCCTATATTATATTTATTAACCCCTAACCTGCCCCCCACAACGTCGCCTCCACCTGCCTACACTTATTAACCCCTAATCTGCCGACCGCAAAGCGCCGCCACCTACGTTATCCTTATGTACCCCTAATCTGCTGCCCCTAACACCGCCGACCCCTATATTATATTTATTAACCCATAATCTGCCCCCCTCAACGTCGCCGACACCTGCCTACACTTATTAACCCCTAATCTGCCGAGCGGACCTGAGCGCTACTATAATAAAGTTATTAACCCCTTATCCGCCTCACTAACCCTATCATAAATAGTATTAACCCCTAATCTGCCCTCCCTAACATCGCCGACACCTAACTTCAATTATTAACCCCTAATCTGACGACCGGAGCTCACCGCTACTATAATAAATGGATTAACCCCTAAAGCTAAGTCTAACCCTAACACTAACACCCCCCTAACTTAAATATAATTTACATCTAACGAAATTAATTAACTCTTATTAAATAAATTATTCCTATTTAAAGATAAATACTTACCTGTAAAATAAATCCTAATATAGCTACAATATAAATTATAATTACATTGTAGCTATTTTAGGATTAATATTTATTTTACAGGCAACTTTGTAATTATTTTAACCAGGTACAATAGCTATTAAATAGTTAAGAACTATTTAATAGTTACCTAGTTAAAATAATAACAAAATTACCTGTAAAATAAATCCTTACCTAAGTTATAATTAAACCTAACACTACCCTATCAATAAATTAATTAAATAAAATACCTACAATTACCTACAATTAACCTAACACTACACTATCAATAAATAAATTAAATACAATTCCTACAAATAACTACAATTACATAAACTAACTAAAGTACAAAAAATAAAAAAGAACTAAGTTACAAAAAATAAAAAAATATTTACAAACATAAGGAAAATATTACAACAATTTTAAACTAATTAAACCTACTCTAAGCCCCCTAATAAAATAACAAAGACCCCCAAAATAAAAAAATGCCCTACCCTATTCTAAATTAATAGAGTTAAAGGCTCTTTTACCTTACCAGCCCTGAACAGGGCCCTTTGCGGGGCATGCCCCAAGAAAATCAGCTCTTTTGCCTGTAAAAAAAAACATACAATACCCCCCCCCCAACATTACAACCCACCACCCACATACCCCTAATCTAACCCAAACCCCCCTTAAATAAACCTAACACTAAGCCCCTGAAGATCTTCCTACCTTGTCTTCACCTCAACAGGTATCACCGATCCGTCCTGGCATCCGGTGCTGAAGAGGTCCAGAAGAGGCTCCAAAGTCTTCCTCCTATCCGGCAAGAAGAGGACATCCGGACCGGCAAACATCTTCATCCAAGCGGCATCTTCGATCTTCTTCCATCCGGTGCGGAGCGGGTCCATCTTGAAGCAGCCGACGCGGATCCATCCTCTTCTTCCGGCGTCTCCCGACGAATGACGGTTCCTTTAAGGGACGTCATCCAAGATGGCGTCCCTCGAATTCCGATTGGCTGATAGGATTCTATCAGCCAATCGGAATTAAGGTAGGAATATTCTGATTGGCTGATGGAATCAGCCAATCAGAATCAAGTTCAATCCGATTGGCTGATCCAATCAGCCAATCAGATTGAGCTCGCATTCTATTGGCTGTTCCGATCGATTTTTACAGGCAAAAGAGCTGATTTTCTTGGGGCATGCCCCGCAAAGGGCCCTGTTCAGGGCTGGTAAGGTAAAAGAGCTTTTAACTCTATTAATTTAGAATAGGGTAGGGCATTTTTTTGTTATTTTATTAGGGGGCTTAGAGTAGGTGTAATTAGTTTAAAATTGTTGTAATATTTTTCTTATGTTTGTAAATATTTTTTTATTTTTTGTAACTTAGTTCTTTTTTATTTTTTGTACTTTAGTTAGTTTATGTAATTGTAGTTATTTGTAGGAATTGTATTTAATTTATTTATTGATAGTGTAGTGTTAGGTTAATTGTAGGTAATTGTAGGTATTTTATTTAATTAATTTATTGATAGGGTAGTGTTAGGTTTAATTATAACTTAGGTTAGGATTTATTTTACAGGTAATTTTGTAATTATTTTAACTATTTTAGCTATTAAATAGTTCTTAACTATTTAATAGCTATTGTACCTGGTTAAAATAATTACAAAGTTACCTGTAAAATAAATATTAATCCTAAAATAGCTACAATGTAATTATAATTTATATTGTAGCTATATTAGGATTTATTTTACAGGTAAGTATTTATCTTTAAATAGGAATAATTTATTTAATAAGAGTTAATTAATTTCGTTAGATGTAAATTATATTTAACTTAGGGGGGTGTTAGTGTTAGGGTTAGACTTAGCTTTAGGGGTTAATCCATTTATTATAGTAGCGGTGAGCTCCGGTCGTCAGATTAGGGGTTAATAATTGAAGTTAGGTGTCGGCGATGTTAGGGAGTGCAGATTAGGGGTTAATACTATTTATGATAGGGTTAGTGAGGCGGATTAGGGGTTAATAACTTTATTATAGTAGCGCTCAGGTCCGCTCGGCAGATTAGGGGTTAATAAGTGTAGGCAGGTGTCGGCGATGTTGAGGGGGGCAGATTAGGGGTTAATAAATATAATATAGGGGTCGGCGGTGTTAGGGGCAGCAGATTAGGGGTACATAAGGATAACGTAGGTGGCGGCGCTTTGCGGTCGGCAGATTAGGGGTTAATTATTGTAAGTAGCTGGCGGCGACGTTGTGGGGGGCAGGCTAGGGGTTAATAAATATAATATAGGGGTCGGCTGTGTTAGGGGCAGCAGATTAGTGGTACATAGGGATAATGTAAGTAGCGGCGGTTTACGGAGCGGCAGATTAGGGGTTAATAATAATATGCAGGGGTCAGCGATAGCGGGGGCGGCAGATTAGGGGTTAATAAGTGTAAGGGTAGGGGTGTTTAGACTCGGGGTACATGTTAGAGTGTTAGGTGCAGACGTAGGAAGTGTTTCCCCATAGGAAACAATGGGGCTGCGTTAGGAGCTGAACGCGGCTTTTTTGCAGGTGTTAGGTTTTTTTTCAGCTCAAACAGCCCCATTGTTTCCTATGGGAGAATCGTGCACGAGCACGTTTTTGAGGCTGGCCGCGTCCGTAAGCAACTCTGGTATCGAGAGTTGCATTTGCGGTAAAAATGCTCTACGCTCCTTTTTTGGAGCCTAACGCAGCATTTTTTTGGACTCTCGATACCAGAGTTAATTTTATGGTGCGGCCAGAAAAAAGCCAGCGTAACGTTAACAACCCATCTACCGCCAAACTCCAAATCTAGGCCTAAGCTTGCAGTGTGAATAACCCTTTGTGACCAGTCTATTGGTATTATTGATTTTTCTTGATGCACTTTATCTTCTTTCTTTTTATTTTTTACTCTTTTTTCTTTTTCTCTTTATATATATGTTTTGATGTATTGATACTCTGTATGTGGTTTGCTAATGGGGGAATCTTAATGATGGTTTTTCTACGGTGTGAACTCAATCTAATTTGAGAAAAATAAACTAATTTATAACATGATGGCCATAATTTTTTGAGTGGTGAATTCCCTGTCTTTTTAGTGAGTATATTGTGACCCACTAGGTATATGATTCTTTTCTATACCGTTTATATAAATTAATTTAAGGGTCTTCACCTAGTTCATAAATGGCCGTGTGCATACACCTAGATGGTAATGCTATACAGAGATTATAAATCAACCGTCACCTACTAGTTTACATATTTTGAAAACTTCTTTTGGTATCTTTTTAAAAGTGAGGGCATTACCTATTTGGAGAGTCCTATTTTAGGCAGGTTAAGACATATAGACTTTTTTGTGGAAAAGCATGGCCTTCACCCTGTCTGACGAGAGCTGGGGGGCAGAGCTTGAAGCTACATTTTTATTTAATAATAATACAAGTGCAGATGATAGCGAGGGGACACCAGTAACTATCTTTGGGATATTTAAAGAATATAAAAAACTATTGGTAACACAAATTAAACTTAGAGCAGAAACAGCAAGTTTAGAAAACTATGTAAAAAATCAATATTATACCAAGAGGTTAACGTTTAAGGTTTGATCCAGGAACGAACCTCAGAGAAGATGGAGGAGACAATTTCATGGAAGAATGGAATGCAAGTCTGTCAGATTGCTTTGTTATTTTGATAAATAAAATAATAAAAAGAGATAAAGAGAGATTAGAGATAACCAAAACTAAAGTAGAAGAAATTCTAATCATGGTTAATAGTTTTGAAAATAACTCCAACTTCACTAAATTAAATAACGATATTAAAGAACAAATTGCCAGGTTGCAGGCCGAGATTAAGTTAAGGAAAGGAAGGACGCTTGCCAGCTTATATATACAGTATACACACACACACACACATATATATATATATATATATATATACAGTATCTCACAAAAGTGAGTACACCCCTCACATTTGTGTAAATATTTTATTATATCTTTTCATGTGACAACATTTAAGAAATGACACCTTGCTACAATGTAAAGTAGTGAGTGTACAGCCTATATAACAGTGTAAATTTGCTGTCCCCTCAAAATAACTCAACACACAGTCATTAAGGTCTAAACCGTTGGTAACAAAAGTGAGTACACCCCTAAGTGGAAATGTCCAAATTTGGCCCAAAGTGTCAATATTTTGTGTAGCCACCATTATTTTCCAGCACTGCCTTAACCCTCTTGGGCATGGAGTTCACCAAAGCTTCACAGGTTGCCACTGGAGTCTTCTTCCACTCCTCCATGATGACATCACGGAGCTGGTGGATGTTAGAGACCTTGCGCTCCCCCACCTTCCGTTTAAGGATGCCCCACCGATGCTTAATTGGGTTTAGGTCTGGAGACATGCTTGGCCAGCCCATTACCTTTACCCTCAGCTTCTTTAGCAAGGCAGTGGTCGACTTGGAGATGTGTTTGGGGTCGTTATCATGTTGGAATACTGCCCTGCGGCCCAGTCTCTGAAGGGAGGGGATCATGCTCTGCTTCAGTATGTCACAGTACATGTTGGCATTCATGGTTCCTTCAATGAACAGTAGCTCCCCAGTGCCAGCAGCACTCATGCAGGCCCTGACCATGACACTCCCACCACCATGCTTGACTGTAGGCAAGACACACATGTCTTTGTACTCCTCACCTGGTTGCCACCACACAAGCTTGACACCATCTGAACCAAATAAGCTTATCTTGGTCTCATCGGACCACAGTTCATGGTTTCAGTAATCCATGTCCTTAGTCTGCTTGTCTTCAGCAAACTGTTTGTGGGCTCTCTTGTGCATTATCTTTAGAAGAGGCGTCCTTCTGGGACGACAGCCATGCAGACTAATTTGATGCAGTGTGCGGTGTATGGTCTGAGCACTGACAGGCTGACCCCCAACCCCTTCAACCAGTTCAGCAATGCAGGCAGCACTCATACATCTATTTGGATGACCATGGTGATGCCTGTTCTGAGTGGAACCTGTCCTGTGAAACCGCTGTATGGTCTTGCCCATCATGTTGCAGCTCAGTTTCAGGGTCTTGGCAATCTTCTTACAGCCTAGGCCATCTTTATTTAGAGCAACAATTCTTTTTTTACAGATCCTCAGAGAGTTCTTTGCCATGAGGTGCCATGTTGAACTTCCAGTGACCAGTATGAGAGAGTGTGAGAGCGATAACACAAAATTTAGCACACCTGCTCCCTATTCACACCTTAGACCATGTAACACTAACGAGTCACATGACACCCGGGGAGGGAAATTGTCAAATTGGTCCCAATTTGGACATTTCCACTTAGGGGTGTACTCACTTTTGTTGCCAATGGTTTAGACATTAATGGCTGTGTGTTGAGTTATTTTGAGGGGACAGCAAATTTACACTGTTATACAAGCTGTACACTCACTACTTTACATTGTAGCAAAGTGTCATTTCTTCAGTGTTGTCACATGAAAAGATATAATAAAATATTTGCAAAAATGTGAGGGGTGTACTTACTTTTGTAAGATACTGTGTATATATATATATGACTAGAAAAGGAAATGTATTGATTTGCTGTAGAAATCTAATAATTTACCTTAGTGTTCTCGAATCTAATTTTATGTTTTCTAGCATCAAACATTTAATCAAGATATCTAAATTTTTATTTTATTATTATGATAGTATAATACTACTACTACTAACATTAATAATAATTTATGCCGTTCTTTTCTCTGAAAATCTGCTCATAGACCTCAATTCAATCCATTAGAGTTTGTTTTGTGCAAACCTGGTGTAGTGTTATCACCCAACTGGTATTTTAATGGTCTGGACGGTATTATTGGAAATGGATATAAAAGTATAAAAAGAAAAAGCTGTAGCGTGTTAGACCATTTCATTATAACACTGATTCTTGCGTAAAATTATGTGTTTAACTCATACAAAGGAGATTATTTAGTGTCAAAAACCCAGCAATAACCATGTTACTTATGGACTAGAATGGCCTCCAGTGTGAAAACCACTGGAAAAACCCATGTAGGAGACAATGTAGGACCCAAATGTGCATTCCCATAGAAGTAAGCAAATCCCAGCAAATAGCAGGCCTCATTCTAAAGCCTGGGCAAACAGAAATGTGAGGGCATCTCTTATCATATGTGGTAGACCAGTGTTTTGGTGCTGCTTACATAAAACTTCAGACCTCTGATATAGTTAGCAGTAGATTCTATGGACGCCTTACAGTTCTCTAGCAATAGCAAAGAGTGTTTGGCTTGTAGGGAAGGATGAAACCAGATCATGCACAGCTTTGTATACCACCATGCCATGCTCAACAAAAACAATGTTCATTAAAGGCAGATAAAAGTGAAGAAAGAAAATGCTCTAATATGATAATTTTATTATTACACTTTTGCCTGCACATAACCCATGCAAAGAGATTAAACACACAGTTAAAGTCAAATCCAGAGTATCAATGCACTATTGGGAGCTAACTAAACACATCTAGTGAACCTATGACAACAAACAAATGTGTTAAGCTACCAATCACCAGCTAGCTCCCAGTAGTTCACTGCTACTGCTAAGCATATGTACATATGCTTTTCAACAAAGGATACAAATGGAACAAGGTACATTTGATCATAAACTTGAATTCAAAAGTATCTTAAAATAAAATTTTCCTTCTGAATCATGAAACTTTAAGGAAGGAAGCAAACCAGTATAGAGAGCAAAGAACGGAGGTTTATGTGACAGGGGGAGTATGACTTGCTGCAGCATTTTGTTCCAACTGTAAGCGGCGTAGATCTGTATTTGGTCATCCTCTATAGCGACAATGGCAGTATTCCAGTGTTGAGGATAAAAAGACCTGCACAGACACAAGTCCTTGGACTGCAGATATAAATGGTGAGTGATGACCGTTGTAGGAGGGGTAATATCCCCAGGTATGAGTCTTGGCTACCTCTTCTGGGTTTGCGTCGGGCTGAAGAGCTCCTTGAGATATGCCTCTGTCAGTAGCGTGGTAGTTGGGCTCTGCTTGATGTCAGTGGCCTGGGCCTACGAGCAGGGGTTAGTTATTTAGGACCAAATTTCCACCACCTTGTTTTCTTTACATTTAAGAAAGGTTAATCCTCCCTGGTTTGTACTTGACAATAAATACGATCCACAGGTCTGTAACCTCCCATACTGGTTTTGTGTTTTATTTGTTGAGGTTAGTTTATTTAGTTATAGTAGTTAGTTATAATAGCCAAGAATGATAGAGCATTTAATCCCTTATGCAAGGCAGTATATCCTTCAGATATCTTAAAAATCTGGCCTGGAAACTGGAAATTGAAGAACCCAGAGGAATGTGAAGCAAAGATTAGCATGAGAATAATATACAGATGTAGTTTTTTGTATAAGTTGTTTAAATACTGAAAAAATAAGTGTGAATGTTTAGTGTCCATAAAATATGTTTCATTCTCTGCTGAGACCAGTAATAAGTGGGTCACTAGAGTGTAGGACCAATGACTGTATGAAATATAGTGGAGTTCACATTTCTAATCTGAATTTAAATCCCATCATTTTCAGAATTAAATCAGAGGAAAAGGGGACAAAATAAAAAATCAAAGCACATTGCAAAATTGTTCTACTACATATAATTAACCATTTTATAGTACAACTAGTCCTAAAGCCCGTTCACACGGGCCGTGTGGTTTATTTTTATTTTTATATTCTCTCTCTCTCTGTGCCCTATCTCTCTCTCTCCCCTCTTTCTCCCCCCTGTCTCTCTCACTCTCTCCCCCCTGTCTCTCTCACTCTATCCCCCCTGTCTCTCTCACTCTCACTCCCCTGTCTCACTCTCACTCTCACTCCCCTGTCTCTCTCTCACTCCCCTGCCTCTCTCTCCTCCCCCCTGTCTCTCTCTCTCTCCCCTGTCTGTCTCTCTCTCTCCCCTCTCTCTCTCTCCCCCCCTGTCTCTCTCTCTCCCCCCCCCCCTGTCTCTCTCTCTCCCCCCCTGTCTCTCTCACCCTCTCCCCTGTCTCCCTCTCCCCTGTCTCTCTCACCCTCTCCTCTGTCTCCCTCTCCCCTGTCTCTCTCACCCTCTCCCCTGTCTCCCTCTCCCCTGTCTCTCTCTCCCTCTCCCCTGTCTCCCTCTCCCCTGTCTCTCTCACCCTCTCCCCTGTCTCCCTCTCCCCTGTCTCCCTCTCCCCTGTCTCTCTCTCCCTCTCCCTTGTCCCCCTGTCTCCCTCTCCCCTGTCTCCCTCTCCCCTGTCTCCCTCTCCCCTCTCTCCCTCTCCCCTCTCTCCCTCTCCCCTGTCTCCCTCTCCCCTGTCTCCCTCTCCCCTCTCTCCCTCTCCCCTCTCTCCCTCTCCCCTCTCTCCCTCTCCCCTCTCTCCCCTCTCTCCCTCTCCCCTGTCTCCCTCTCCCCTCTCTCCCTCTCCCCTCTCTCCCTCTCTCCCTCTCCCCTCTCTCCCTCTCCCCTCTCTCCCTCTCCCCTCTCTCCCTCTCCCCTCTCTCCCTCTCCCCTGTCTCCCTCTCCCCTGTCTCCCTCTCCCCTGTCTCCCTCTCCCCTGCCTGTCTCCCTCTCCCCTGCCTGTCTCCCTCTCCCCTGCCTGTCTCCCTCTCCCCTGCCTGTCTCCCTCTCCCCTGTCTCCCTCTCCCCTGTCTCCCTCTCCCCTGTCTCCCTCTCCCCTGTCTCCCTCTTCCCTGTCTCCCTCTCCCCTCTCACCCTCTCCCCTGTCTCCCTCTCCCCTGTCTCTCTCTCCCCTGTCTCCCTCTCTCCCTCTCCCCTGTCTCCCTCTCCCCTGTCTCCCTCTCCCCTGTCTCCCTCTCCCCTCTCTCCCTCTCCCATCTCTCCCTCTCCCCTCTCTCCCTCTCCCCTGTCTCCCTCTCCCCTGTCTCCCTCTCCCCTGTCTCCCTCTCCCCTGTCTCCCTCTCCCCTCTCACCCTCTCCCCTGTCTCCCTCTCCCCTGTCTCTCTCTCCCCTGTCTCCCTCTCTCCCTCTCCCCTGTCTCCCTCTCCCCTGTCTCCCTCTCCCCTGTCTCCCTCTCCCCTCTCTCCCTCTCCCCTCTCTCCCTCTCTCCCTCTCCCCTGTCTCCCTCTCCCCTGTCTCCCTCTCCCCTGTCTCCCTCTCCCCTGTCTCTCTCACCCTCTCCCCTGTCTCCCTCTCCCCTGTCTCTCTCTCCCTCTCCCCTGTCTCCCTCTCCCCTGTCTCTCTCTCCCCTGTCTCCCTCTCCCCTGTCTCCCTCTCCCCTGTCTCCCTCTCCCCTCTCTCCCTCTCCCCTCTCTCCCTCTCTCCCTCTCCCCTGTCTCCCTCTCCCCTGTCTCCCTCTCCCCTGTCTCCCTCTCCCCTGTCTCCCTCTCCCCTCTCACCCTCTCCCCTGTCTCCCTCTCCCCTGTCTCTCTCTCCCCTGTCTCCCTCTCTCCCTCTCCCCTGTCTCCCTCTCCCCTGTCTCCCTCTCCCCTGTCTCCCTCTCCCCTCTCTCCCTCTCCCCTCTCTCCCTCTCTCCCTCTCCCCTGTCTCCCTCTCCCCTGTCTCCCTCTCCCCTGTCTCCCTCTCCCCTGTCTCTCTCACCCTCTCCCCTGTCTCCCTCTCCCCTGTCTCTCTCTCCCTCTCCCCTGTCTCCCTCTCCCCTGTCTCCCTCTCCCCTGTCTCCCTCTCCCCTGTCTCCCTCTCTCCCTCTCTCCCTCTCCCCTGTCTCTGATCAGCTGCTTTCAACGGCTATTTGCTAAGTGGGTTGTCAACGGCTAGTGCGAGGGTGTGATAGGCGGCTAGGCTAGTTGCGTGCGCGTGGGTTCGCGTGCGCGTGCGCATTGTGTGATAGGCTAGTAGGCTAAGTGGGTTGTCAACGGCTAGTGCGAGGGTGTGATAGGCGGCTAGGGTTCGCGTGCGCGTGCGCGTGCGCGTTGGCTCAAATCAGTTTTGTGAGTGTGCGTGCGCAGCAAGGGGGGTCAAAGTGCTAACAAACATGCTAAGTGGGTTGCGCGTGCGATCAACAGCTGGCCAAGGGTGCGCGTGCGATCAGCGGCAAGAGTTTGTCTGAACTGCGCATGACGGCTTCAGACAAACTCTTGTCTTTTATAATATAGGATTTCAAAGTGTTTAATATCCCTTCCCCCAAGGATCAGATAGAGTATAAAACCTGACCATGTAAGTGAAAATTGTATCTTTCCCAGATTGGCTTGATGGTTCTGAGCATTGCTAATGAAACAACTAGGTCTCAAGTGTTCTCTAGTAAAGCTTGAGGAACACTCCAATTGTGGGTTGGTTACAGCAGAAAACCTCAATAGAGCATTAATAAGTGTATATTAGGCTCTCTATCCCCTCTCAGGTCATAGTTGTAAATCAATTACTACATATAACTGCCTGTTTGTGATTATAAGATATATACTAGTAAGTGTTCTCTGTATGTGGAATTATATGGTATATTAATGGGTTGTCATGCAGGATTTTACAAACTAAATAACTGCTACATGTTTGTAGGTATACCTTCTATATAACTGATCTCCCCATTCCACATATGATTATGGAAAATGTATCTAGGAAACCAGGAATTAGGAAAGCCCATTATAGATACAAGATATGATTAGGGGGTCATATTTGTGTGGTTTAACATGGGCTCTGGGTACCTTAGGACCATGAGTGGAACACTCTAATTAGAATTTGGTAATTAGCAGGATTTGGGCAGCCTAGTTATGAGATTTTCTGTGATTGGCACTTAAAGGGACACTGTAGCCAAATTTTTTCTTTTGTGATTCAGATAGAGCATGACATTTTAAGCAACTTTCTAATTTACTCCTATTATCAAATTCTTCATTCTCTTGGTATCTTTATTTGAAATGCAAGAAAGTAAGTTTAGATGCCGGCCCATTTTTGGTGATCAACCTGGGTTGTTCTTGCTGATTGGTGGATAAACTCATCCACCAATAAAAAAGTGCTGTCCAGAGTTCTGAATAAATAAAAAACTTAGATGTCTTCTTTTTAAAATAAAGATAGCAAGAGAACGAAGAAAAATTGATAATAGGAATAAATTAGAAAGTGGCTTAAAATTGCATGCTCTATCTGAATCATGAAAGAAAAAATTTGGGTATAGTGTCCCTTTAAAGATGTGAAATAGTGATTACTGTGGCAGGCTGTCTTTAGATGCAGAAACTGTGGTACAAATTCTAGACTGTCCTCTGCAGCATGTATCTCATTTGCAACCTCTGCACCTGACTGCCAGGGCTTAAAGGGATATTAGACACCTTGGGAGAGATTACATATATGGGGCAGGCTTCAGCGCAAGCACTGCAACCTGCGCCACCTGTAGTTTCACCTTGCACATCTGGCTATTACATATATGGCCCTGGCAGTTCATAAAGTAAGTCGGATAAACTAGCGATGTCCAGAAATGAGCGTAAATAAAAATTTCTGGAGTCGCTAGTGACTTACCGCACTTTAGAAACTGCCGGCGCTTAAGAAAAGTAAAAAAAAATATCAAATCTCCCGTAAAAATCTAACACTCCTCCCAAAAATAAGCCCAACACGTAAAACCCCTATATCCGCCATCAAACCCACATCGGAACTAATAAAAGTATTAACCCCTAAATCAACCAATCCCAACATCGCAAACTACCTAATAAAACTATTACCCTCTAATCCACCATTAACCCACAACGCAAACTACCTATTAAAGTATTAACCACTAAACCGCCAAAGCCAACAATGCAAACTACCTATCAAAGTATTAACCCCTAAATCGACAAAGCCCACAGCGCAAATAATTAAATTACTAAGCCCCTAAACGAACACCCCTTAACCTAACACCTCCTAACCTAATACCCCCTACATGAACCCAAATTACAACATACTAAAGTTACTAACTATTAAAATAAAAAAAATCTAATACTAGTTTAAAAAAAAAACAAAAAAAAAAAAACTAAGTATAAATTAAAGGGACAGTCTAGTCAAAATTAAAATTCTGGTGTAAACTGTCCCTTTAAGCTTCAATTACATAAAATAAAACAATCTAAGAATACAGAAAATAAAAAACAAAATTATCAAATTTTAAAAAATTATACCTAATCTCTATGGCCTAGATTAAGAGTTTGGCGGTAGCCGTGAAAACCAGCGTTAGAGGCTCCTAACGCTGGTTTTAGGCTACCTCCGGTATTTGGAGTCACTCAAAAAAGGGTCTAACGCTCACTTTTCAGCCGCGACTTTTCCATACCGCAGATCCCCTTACGTCAATTGCGTATCCTATCTTTTCAATGGGATTTTTCTAACTCCAGTATTTAGAGTTGTGTCTGAAGTGAGCGTTAGAATTCTAACGACAAAACTCCAGCCGCAGAAAAAAGTCAGTAGTTAAGAGCTTTCTGGGCTAACGCTGGTTCATAAAGCTCTTAACTACTGTACTCTAAAGTACACCCATAAACTACACCCATAAACTACCTATGTACCCCTAAACCGAGGCCCCCCCACATCGCCGCCACTCGCTTACATTTTTTTAACCCCTAATCTGCCGACCGCCACCTACGTTATCCTTATGTACCCCTAATCTGCTGCCCCTAACACCGCCGACCCCTATATTATATTTATTAACCCCTAACCTGCCCCCCACAACGTCGCAGCCAGCTACCTACAATAATTAACTCCTAATCTGCCGAGCGGACCGCACCGCTACTATAATAAAGTTATTAACCCCTAATCCGCCTCACTAACCCTATAATAAATAGTATTAACCCCTAATCTGCCCTCCCTAACATCGCCGACACCTAACTTCAATAATTAACCCCTAATCTGCCGACCGGAGCTCACCGCTATTCTAATAAATGTATTAACCCCTAAAGCTAAGTCTAACCCTAACACTAACACCCCCCTAACTTAAATATAATTTAAATCTAACAAAATTAATTAACTCTTATTAAATAAATTATTCCTATTTAAAGCTAAATACTTACCTGTAAAATAAATCCTAATATAGCTACAATATAAATTATAATTATATTATAGCTATTTTAGGATTAATATTTATTTTACAGGTAACTTTGTATTTATTTTAACCAGGTACAATAGCTATTAAATAGTTAAGAACTATTTAATAGCTAAAATAGTTAAAATAATTACAAAATTACCTGTAAAATAAATCCTAACCTAAGTTACAATTAAACCTAACACTATACTATCATTAAATTAATTAAATAAAATACCTACAATTACCTACAATTAAACCTAACACTACACTATCAATACATTAATTAAATACAATACCTACAAATAATTACAATGAAATAAACTAACTAAAGTACAAAAAATAAAAAAGAACTAAGTTACAAAAAATAAAAAAATATTTACAAACATAAGAAAAATATTACAACAATTTTAAACTAATTACACCTACTCTAAGCCCCCTAATAAAATAACAAAGACCCCCAAAATAAAAAATGCCCTACCCTATTCTAAATTACTAAAGTTCAAAGCTCTTTTACCTTACCAGCCCTGAACAGGGCCCTTTGCGGGGCATGCCCCAAGAAGTTCAGCTCTTTTGCCTGTAAAAAAAAACATACAATACCCCCCTCCAACATTACAACCCACCACCCACATACCCCTAATCTAACCCAAACCCCCTTAAATAAACCTAACACTAAGCCCCTGAAGATCATCCTACCTTGTCTTCACCTCACCGGGTATCACCGATCGGTCCTGGCTCCAAAATCTTCATCCAACCCAAGCGGGGCTGGCGATCCATCATCCGGTGGCTGAAGAGGTCCAGAAGAGGCTCCAAAGTCTTCATCCTATCCGGGAAGAAGAGTAGATCCGGACCGGCAACCATCATCTTCCAAGCGGCATCTTCTATCTTCATCCGATGAGGACCGGCTCCATCCTGAAGACCTCCACGCGGACCCATCTTCATCCGGCGACGTCCAACTGAAGAATGACGGTTCCTTTAAGGGACGTCATCCAAGATGGCGTCCCTCGAATTCCGATTGGCTGATAGGATTCTATCAGCCAATCGGAATTAAGGTAGGAATATTCTGATTGGCTGATGGAATCAGCCAATCAGAATCAAGTTCAATCCGATTGGCTGATCCAATCAGCCAATCAGATTGAGCTCGCATTCTATTGGCTGTTCCGATCAGCCAATAGAATGCAAGCTCAATCTGATTGGCTGATTGGATCAGCCAATCGGATTGAACTTGATTCTGATTGGCTGATTCCATCAGCCAATCAGAATATTCCTACCTTAATTCCGATTGGCTGATAGAATCCTATCAGCCAATCGGAATTCGAGGGACGCCATCTTGGATGACGTCCCTTAAAGGAACCGTCATTCTTCAGTTGGTTGTCGCCGGATGAAGATGGGTCCGCGGTGGAGGTCTTCAGGATGGAGCCGGTCCTCATCGGATGAAGATAGAAGATGCCGCTTGGAAGATGATGGTTGCCGGTCCGGATCTACTCTTCTTCCCGGATAGGATGAAGACTTTGGAGCCTCTTCTGGACCTCTTCAGCCACCGGATGATGGATCGCCAGCCCCCGCTTGGGTTGGATGAAGATTTTGGAGCCAGGACCGATCGGTGATACCCGGTGAGGTGAAGACAAGGTAGGATGATCTTCAGGGGCTTAGTGTTAGGTTTATTTAAGGGGGGTTTGGGTTAGATTAGGGGTATGTGGGTGGTGGGTTGTAATGTTGGGGGGGGGTATTGTATGTGTTTTTTTTTACAGGCAAAAGAGCTGAACTTCTTGGGGCATGCCCCGCAAAGGGCCCTGTTCAGGGCTGGTAAGGTAAAAGAGCTTTGAACTTTAGTGTTTAGAATAGGGTAGGGCATTTTTTATTTTGGGGGTCTTTGTTATTTTATTAGGGGGCTTAGAGTAGGTGTAATTAGTTTAAAATTGTTGTAATATTTTTCTTATGTTTGTAAATATTTTTTTATTTTTTGTAACTTAGTTCTTTTTTATTTTTTGTACTTTAGTTAGTTTATTTCATTGTAGTTATTTGTAGGTATTGTATTTAATTAATGTATTGATAGTGTAGTGTTAGGTTTAATTGTAGGTAATTGTAGGTATTTTATTTAATTAATTTAATGATAGTATAGTGTTAGGTTTAATTGTAACTTAGGTTAGGATTTATTTTACAGGTAATTTTGTAATTATTTTAACTATTTTAGCTATTAAATAGTTCTTAACTATTTAATAGCTATTGTACCTGGTTAAAATAAATACAAAGTTACCTGTAAAATAAATATTAATCCTAAAATAGCTATAATATAATTATAATTTATATTGTAGCTATATTAGGATTTATTTTACAGGTAAGTATTTAGCTTTAAATAGGAATAATTTATTTAATAAGAGTTAGTTAATTTCGTTAGATTTAAATTATATTTAAGTTAGGGGGGTGTTAGTGTTAGGGTTAGACTTAGCTTTAGGGGTTAATACATTTATTAGAATAGCGGTGAGCTCCGGTCGGCAGATTAGGGGTTAATTATTGAAGTTAGGTGTCGGCGATGTTAGGGAGGGCAGATTAGGGGTTAATACTATTTATTATAGGGTTAGTGAGGCGGATTAGGGGTTAATAACTTTATTATAGTAGCGGTGCGGTCCGCTCGGCAGATTAGGAGTTAATTATTGTAGGTAGCTGGCTGCGACGTTGTGGGGGGCAGGTTAGGGGTTAATAAATATAATATAGGGGTCGGCGGTGTTAGGGGCAGCAGATTAGGGGTACATACGGATAATGTAAGTAGCGGCGGTTTACGGAGCGGCAGATTAGGGGTTAAAAATAATATGCAGGGGTCAGCGATAGCGGGGGCGGCAGAATAGGGGTTAATAAGTGTAAGGCTAGGGGTGTTTAGACTCAGGGTACATGTTAGAGTGTTAGGTGCAGACGTAGGAAGTGTTTCCCCATAGCAAACAATGGGGCTGCGTTAGGAGCTGAACGCGGCTTTTTTGCAGGTGTTAGGTTTTTTTTCAGCTCAAACAGCCCCATTGTTTCCTATGGGGGAATCGTGCACGAGCACGTTTTTGAGGCTGGCCGCGTCCGTAAGCAACTCTGGTATCGAGAGTTGAAGCTGCGTTAAATATGCTCTACGCTCCTTTTTTGGAGCCTAACGCAGCCTTTATGTGGACTCTCAATACCAGAGTTATTTTTATGGTGCGGCCAGAAAAAAGGCGGCGTTAGCTACGCGGGTCCTTACCGACAAAACTCTAAATCTAGTCGTCTGAAAATAAAAAAGCCCCCCCAAATACTCCCCCCAATCTAATGCTAAACTACCAGTAGCCCTTAAAAGGCTTTTTTTGCAGGGCATTGCCCCAAGATAAACAGCTCTATTACATTAAAAATACACAAAGTCCCCCCTAACAGTAAAAAACACCCACCCACCCACCAAACCCCCCAAAATAAAAGAACCTAACACTAAAAAACCTAAACTACCCATTGCCCTGAAAAGGGCATTTGTTTGGGCATTGCCCTTAAAAAGGCATTTAGTCCAGCTGAGAAGGTCCTGTCCCATGCGGTGAAGTCTTCTTCCAAGCGGTGACCTCTTCTTTCTTCTTCCAGGGACAATCCGGCATGGAGTGGAGGGCGCAGCTGAAGACCAATGACCGCGGAGCTGAAGATCGGCGACCCTGGAACTGAAGACCGGCGATACTGGAACTGAAGACCGGCAACCCTGGAACTGAAGACCGACGACCGCGGAGCCATGTACCGTGAAGGATCCTATTGGCTGATTTGAATAGCCAATAGAATTTCAAAATACAAAATGTGAATATATAGGCGCTCTACGTAAGTCACACAGAATCCCAAAATAATGTACAATAAGAAAAAGTAATTGTTGTCTATGTAAAGCTCAAAGTAATACTGAACGGTTTATTGAAGTTTAAGTAAAGTTAAGCTCATGTATAAATCAAATTGAGCTCATAAATACCTCAATATGTATACACATAGATATATAAATGAATAAAATTCTATACTATATATTATATATTTTATTGTTTAGTATGGAGATATACAACCTGGTGCCAAAGGAAAAAGATAGGTCTGTCCAAAGAATGCAAATGTTATGTTGTTTTGTCACAGCTCACTTAAGTTCATTTCCTTTCCTTGTTGACCGATCTCAAAGAAGTGTTAAACGCTGCAGGCAAATTTCCAATTATGTATAAACTTGTGTCGGGTGCTGCTTTTTGATCTGTTGCCTCTTGTGCTTCAGATAAAGAATACAGGAATCTAAGAAAAAAAGAAAAAGCGCATCCTCCGATTCAAGTGATAGAATTTATTAACAACAAATAAGCGCTAACAATATGCACTTACAAGATTTAAAAATAAGTTACGCCTGTAGAATAACCTCTCCGGTTACAGCTGAAAAGACTGTCTTGTGCTTCCTCCAAAGTACCGCTAAACCCTTGGAGTCCTGCAATCTCTGCAATCTCTGTATGCGGTTCGTTTTAAACTCCAAAGTGTCGTCAAAGCACATGAAGGGTAAAAGCGGGTTGGTCGGTAGCAGAGATAGAGTTCGTTGTCCAAAGTTCGGTAAAATTGTTGGTCCTTGATCCTCAACGCGTTTCCCCCGACGCCGGTCGGTACTTTGGAGGAAGCACAAGACAGTCTTTTCAGCTGTAACCGGAGAGGTTATTCTACAGGCGTAACTTATTTTTAAATCTTGTAAGTGCATATTGTTAGCGCTTATTTGTTGTTAATAAATTCTATCACTTGAATCGGAGGATGCGCTTTTTCTTTTTTTTCTTAAATAGAATTTCAGTAGCTCTCATCCTATTGGCTGAATTGAACAGCCAATATGATTTGAGTAGCTCTCATCCTATTGGCTGATTTGAATTTGAAGAATCAAATCAGCCAATAGGAATTCAAGGGATGCCATTTTTAATTGAGTCCTTTGAATTCACTATCCAGTGTACGGCGGCGATCATACGAAGAGGATCCTCCGCACTCCATGGCTCCGCCGTCGCCGGTCTTCAGTTCCAGGGTCGCCGGTCTTCAGTTCCGCGGTCATCGGTCTTCAGCTCCGCCCACCGATCCGCGCCGGATTTTTCCTGGAAGAAGAAAGAAGAGGTCGCCGCTTGGAAGAAGACTTCACCGCATAGGACAGGACCTTCTCCGCCAGACTTCAGTAACAGTGAGTACCAACCTGGTGGTTAGACAGTTTTTTTTTTAAATTTTAGTTTTTTTTTTTAAATTTTATTTAGATTAGGGTGCACATTTTGTAAAAGAGCTAAATGCCCTTTCAAGGGCAATGCCCAACAAATGCCCTTTTTTATTTTGGGGGGTTTGGTGGGTGGGGGGTAAAAGAGCTGATTATCTTGGGGCAATGCCTTGCAAAAAGCCCTTTTAAGGGCTACTGGTAGATTATTCTTGAGTAGGGGGTGTTTTTATTTTGGAGGGGCTTTTTTATTTTCATAGGGATTAGATATAATTTTTTAAAATTTGATAGTTTTTATTTTTTTATTTTCTGTAATCTTACATTTTTTTATTTTATATAATTGTAGTTTAAAGGGACAGTCTACACCAGAATTTTAATTTTGACTAGACTGTCCCTTTAATTTATACTTAGTTTATTTTTTATTTTTAAAGTAGTGTTATTTTTTGTTATTTTAATAGTAACTTTAGTATTTAGTAATTTAGGTAATTTGGGTTCATTTAGTGGGTGTAAGGTTAGGGGTTAGGTTAGGGGGCTTAGTAATTTAATAATTTATTTGCGTTGTGGGCTTTGGCGGTTTAGGGGTCAATACTTTAATAGGTAGTTTGCGCTGTGGCTTAATGGCTGAAAAAAAGTCTAACACCTGCAAAAAAGGAGCGTAAAGCTCCGTAACGCGGCCCCATTGATTCCTATTGGGAAAGAAAATTTATGTTTACACCTAACACCCTAACATGAACCCCGAGTCTAAACACCCCTAATCTTACACTTATTAATCCCTAATCTGCCGCCCCCAACATCGCCGACACCTACATTATACTTATTAACCCCTAATCTGCTGCCCCAACATCGCCGACACCTACATAATGCTATTAACCCCTAATCTCCCGCCCCCAATGTCGCCCCCAATAAAACCTACTATTAATAACTAAATAATTCCTATTTAAAACTAAACACTTACCTGTAAAATAAACCCTAAGATAGCTACAATATAACTAATAGTTACATTGTAGCTAGCTTAGGGTTTATTTTTATTTTACAGGCAAGTTTGTATTTATTTTAACTAGGTAGAATAGTTACTAAATAGTTATTAACTATTTAATAACTACCTAGCTAAAATAAATACAAATTTACCTGTAAAATAAAACCTAACCTGTCTTACACTAACACCTAACCTTAGACTACATTTAAATAAATTACATAAATTAACAACAATTAACTAAATTACAACCCCCCCCCCCCCACTAAATTACACAAAATAAAAAAAAGAAATGATCAGATATTTGAACTAATTACACATAATCTAATAGCCCTATCAAAATAAAAAAAGCCCCCCCCCCAAAATAAAAAATCCCCTAGTTAAACTAAATTACCAATAGCCCTTAAAAGGCCCTTTTGCGGGGCATTGCCCCAAAGAAATCAGCTCTTTTACCTGTAAAAAAAATACAAACAACCCCCAACAGTAAAACCCACCACCCACACAACCAGCCCCCCAAATAAAATCCTAACTAAAAAAACCTAAGCTCCCCATTGCCTTGAAAAGGGCATTTGGATGGGCATTGCCCTTAAAAGGGCATTTAGCTCTTTTTCTGCCTAAAACCCTAATCTAAAAATAAAATCCACCCAATAAATCCTTAAAAAAGCCTAACACTAACCCCCGAAGATCAACTTACAGTTTTTGAAGAACCGGCATCCATCCTCAACGAAGCCGGCAGAAGTCCTCAACAAAGTTTTCATCCAACCGGGCAGAAGTCTTCATCCAGACGGCATCTTCTATCTTCATCCATCTGGTGCAGAGAGGGTCCATCTTCAAGACATCCAGCAAGGAGCATCCTCTTCAATCGACGTCTTCTTCCGAATGAGGTTTCCCTTTAAATGATGTCATCCAAGATGGTGTCCATTAGATTTCGATTGGCTGATAGATAGGATTGAGCTTGCATTCTATTGGCTGATTGAAGCTCAATCCTATTGGCTAATTGCAACAGCCAATAGGATTTTTTCAACCTTAATTCCGATTGGCTGATAGATATCTCTCAGCCAATAGGTACATATAGATATTGATAGTGCGCATGCATTAGGTGTTAGTTTATTTTTGCAGCCAGTGTCGGGAGTTACGGTGCTCCCATACTCAGTGTAAGGCCTGCTGCGGCTGCCTTAGTATGGCAAGGTGAAAAAAATTGCGTAAAAACCTGCGTCGCCGCATATGTAATGGTGCCCCTTTTATCTTATGCAAAAACAATTAAAGGAGAAATGTTTGCTAACTTCAGGACTACTGATATTGCGACCACGCTATCTTCTTCTTGCTATAGTCTTCATGAGAGAGTGCAAACTGGGAAAAAACTCGAAAACGTTTTGCTTGCATGCTAACCCGACAGGAGTTAAACCTACAGCATTATGTTCTTCACATAGAAGAACGTTATATTTATTTTTAAATATATATTTCTATATATATATAATGTATTTTTTGTCAAATATATATTTATGCATACATATATATATATATATATATATACAGTACTATATATATATATATATATATATATATATAGTATATATAGAGAGAGAGAGAGTGAGAGAATATATATATATATATATATATATATATATATATATATATATATATATATATATATATATATATATATATATATATATATATAGATAGAGAGAGAGAGAGAGAGAGAGAGAGAGAGTGAGAAAAAGAATATATATATATTAAGAGAGAGAGAGAATATATATATATATATATATATATATATATATATATATATATTTAGAGAGAGAGAGAGAGAATATATATATATATATATATATATATATATATATATATAGAGAGAGAGAGAGAGAGAGAGAGAGAAATATCCATTTAATATTTTTTGTTTTCCATTAATAAGTTCCAAATTACTTGCTATACCAGTGTATTACCCGAGTATTAAATGTATGTGAAATTACTCCCTCTGGTTTATTTTGGTATTGGAAATAGCTGTTTTTGCTCATTAAACCCATCATCTATTGTTCTAAAGGACCTGTCCATTTCTAATGGGCTGAGCCTGCAGATAGTGCAGACCTGTTTGTACTATCTCTCTCTATATACACAAAGTGGGATATCTATCTTTCTTGAATTCGACGGCACCAATATGCTGGCCTAACATTGCGGCCGCGGACCTGAATACGATCTCCATATTTATAAAAAAAGCCGTCAAAAAGCAGTGCACCAAGTACGGGGTGATGAGCTTCGGACTGTTGTTAACTAACAGTCATCGATCTCGCGTCTATTTGGCTTTTTACCAACTTTATTTATACCCTGTCACTAAACGCCGCCACTATACTAAAATGTTTAACCCTTATCCCGTCGATCCTTGACCCAGCCGCCACGTAAATAAAGTTATTAACCCCTATCCCGCCGCTCCCGGACCCCGCCACCACCTAAATAAAGTTATTAACCCCTATCCCGCCGCTCCCGGACCCCGCCGCCACCTAAATAAAGTTATTAACCCCTATCCCGCTGCTCCCGGACCCCGCCACCACCTAAATAAAGTTATTAACCCCTATCCCGCCGCTCCTGGACCCCACCGCCACTAAATAAACGTATTAACCCCTAAACCTCTGGCCTCCCACATCACTACCACTAACTAAACCTATTAACCCCTAAACCGCCAGCCCCCCACATCGTCATAAACTAAATTATGCTATTAACCCCTAAACCTAACAAGCCGCTAACTTTACAGTTGCCGCCGTAAACTGGAACTTGAATGCAAGTGACGTCATCCAAGATAGCGTACCTTGCATTCCTATTTGCTGATTAATACGTTTATTTAGTGGTGACGGGGTCCGGGAGCGCCGGGATAGGGGTTAATACTTTAATGTAGGTTGCGGCAGGGTCGGGGAGCGGTGGAATAGGGGTTAATAACATTATGTAAGTGGTGGCGATAACGGGGCGGCAGATAAGGGGTGTTTAGACTCAGGGCTTATGTTAGGGTGTTAGGTGTAAATGTAACTGTTTTTTTACCATAGAAATCAATGGGATATCTGGCAGCATCGAACATAAGCTTTTGCTGCTTTCAGACTCCCATTGATTCCAATGGCATCCGCGGCCTCCAGGGTCGCGGATTGAAAACCAGGTACGCTGGGCCAGAATAGCCGCGAGCGTACCTGTTAACTATTTGATAACTTTTAAAAAGTGTCAAATAATGCTGAATGTGTATTCAGAACATCTGTAATGACGTAAGCATCGATCTGTGTTGGATTGAGACCGGCGGATCGTATGTTACATCACAGATTTCAAATTTTGCCGGTCTGTAGGCTTTGATAACTAGGTCAGATCAAGCTTGCAACAATTATACTGCGGAATTCCAGCGTAATTGCGGTAGACGGCTTGATAGATATCCCCCAAAGCCTAATAGGTATTGAAATGCTTATTATGACATGGGCGATCAATAAACAAAACCAACAATTTCAGATGCAAAAATAGCTCTCTTACACCCACACTGGGAGGTTAATGTATGATGTTGTCTCCTGTTTACAAATCTTTTCTACAGAGAATACTGCACTATTCATATTTTCTGTATAGGTAAAAGCTATTTAAAATTACAAAATAAAAGTAAAGGAATAGTTTGCAAGTAAAAAGGATCATTGGGAACACAAAATATTACAGTAAGTCCTAGATCTTTTTCACCTACCTTACCAGCATCACATTCACTTTCTCACAGTTCCAGACTTCTTGGAAATGGCAGTAAAATAACTGTTCATCTTTCAAAAAAAGCCCCTGTTCCACTCTATAATTATACCAAGCATTCATATATGAATAATAATTTGAAAAGCCGTCATACAAGTATTTTAACTTTGCCTGAATACGAATGTGCTAGCACCTCAACAGTCTGTCTAGTATGCAAAACAGGATTCATAATGTTTACAGTATCAGTTAAGCCTTGGAATCCATTGCTTTACCTAAATGGAAAAAAATCACTTTGGGAAATGTATTTAGTTATAGTATTATTAAAGCAAATAGGTTTTTGTTGAATGTATAGTAAAATTATATATGACAGTGGTATTAAGAGGTGATAATGCCTAGAATAAATCTACAGTGAACCAAGGAAGAAAAGCAGACCTTGTAGCCACACTGGGGAAAGTGATTTACTAACATTCTCTATGAAGATATGAAGTGACCTCAGCTCTAAACCGCACTCATAACATTAGTTATTCTGAGTATTGAAGAGCTTGTGTCTTGAGTGTGTTTGTAGTCATAGCGCTATATGACATAATAATACTTATATGTATAAGCAATCTGTTGGCTAAAGAAAAATATCTACACTTGTGTTGTGGTCTAAAATGACAGCACTTTACAAATACATCATCATTCAATACGGGTAACATACTAATGAAATATATAAATTGAAAAACTAGTCTTTTATAAAGCTGATTATCACCAAATATAACATTTTTGTTGGATTATCGTGGTTTGTCTGCTGTCCCTTCAGCAGCTCTCTAGGACCTTATAAAACGTATGGTTGGCCAAGGATATCTAGCCACTCACACTCTGTCCACTCCACAGTAAATGAAGATATTATAAGTCTGTTGCATAGAAACTCACAGTTGCCATTTCGTTTTATCTTCAAGCCAAAATGGAAACGGCTCTTTATCAAACAACAGAAATAAATATTGTAAAAAACAATGTTTGTGAAAGTTGAAAAGCGTCCATATAGCGATAGAAAAATGGTGCACATTATGTTGTCGCTATTTTATGAACTTGGCTATTGTGACAGTTTTTTATGTTTTTCCACACATGTCTGTCCCCTATGCCAATGGATATGAACGTATGTTTGTTTACAGTAATGATGTTTCTGTTTGTATATATTTGATGGAAATAAAGATATATAAAAAAAAATGGTGCACAGTCTGCCCACCCTGACATAAAAAGAGGCATTAAGATGGTTTAACAGTGGTGAGGATGGAAACGGATTACAATAGGTTCCTATAAAAGTAGCAATTAAGCGATAGCCTTTTAAAACACGATTTTAATAACCAGTACTATTAGCGATAATCATGACATTGAGACTTTTAATAAAATATTAATTATTTGCAGATGTTGGGATACTGAAATGATTTTTCCTAATGATCCCCTTAGCTGTACAGGTTGTCATGTACTCAACACAATGGGGCCGATTTATCAAGCTCTGGATGGATTTTGAGGGCCCGTGTTTCTGGCGAGCCTGCAGGCTCGCCAGAAACAGCAGTTATGAAGCAGCGGTCTAAAGACAGCTGCTCCATAACCTGTCCGCCTGCTCTGAGCAGGCGGACAGACATCGCTGCTATTCAATCTGATTGAGTACGATCAGGTTGATAGACACCCCCCTGCTGGCGGCCAATTGGCTGCGAATCTGCAGGGGGTGGCATTGCACTAGCAGCTCACAAGAGCTGCTGGTGCAATGCTAAATACGGAGAACTTATTGCACTCCGCATTCAGCGAGGTCTGGCGGACCTGATCCACACTGTCGGATCAGGTTCGCCAGATCTTTGATAAATACCCCCCAATATGTATATGCCCCTATATATACACGTCAATTTGTGCCCTGTTCCCTGTATACAGCCTCTCGTATAGGGATGAATGGCACTTTAACAAATCAATACCATTTAAGTTAATAAACCAATAGAATGTGTCCTGTGCCCATTTCAGATTGTTTTGTGCATGAGCAAATTAATAAACTTTCTGCAAATAGCCATGAAATAATTGTAAGGATGCCCAAAATGCATTTTTTAGGACTTACCAAGTGCATAGAGGTGTTGAATTAGAAAAGTCAAAATTGGTTCATTTTATGAGCGCTAATTGCTACTGCGAGCTTGCGGTAGCAATAACCAGCCACTTGTAATGGCTTGTTATTTATTTTGTGCCCCTAAATGTGCGAATTTGCCCGTTTATGGACGCGTGATAAATTAGCGCTTAGCTTGTAATGCAGCCCTTAACCAGCAATCTATCTTTATCCAGCACTTTCCTAATTGGTGAGTTTTTTATTGCTTGGAAAAAATGATGTGCATTAAGTTTGGAAATATGAATATGATCTTGTGTTAGCTAATTGAGTCCAAGGAGCCGATTTATCAAGCTCCGTATAAGACAAGTGATGGTGGCGGACAGCAATTCGCCAGATCGCATACGATCGGGTTCATTGACACCCCTGCTAGAAGCCGCGAATGTGCAGGGGGCGGCATTGCACAAGCATTTCTAGTGAAATGCTTGTGCAATGATAAATGCAGACAACGTATGCTGTCGGCATTTATTGATGTGCAGCGGACATGATCGCTACAACTACAAGGATTTTGTGATTTTGTTAGCACTAAAGTCTGTTTGTCTTGAAAAATGAATGCTTTGTATATAGGTGCATTATTTTTCCTGTTTTATTTATATATCAGTAAAGTCTGCATTGTAGGTGTCTAATTGTGCCTGAATTAGTTTTAGTTAATCTCTTTCTAAGATAGATTTGCTAGCTTAAAGTTAGATTACACTGTATTGGAAACAAGTATATGCCCAAGATAAAGGGTTATTAAAGGGACATTATACACTAGATTTTTCTGTGCATAAATGTTTTGTAGATGATCCATTTATATAGCCCATACCCCAAAGTTTTAGGAGAATACCGATGTATACCTAGTCCAGCTTGCTCCGGTTTTTGTAAAGAGTCTTTTCATATGCAGAGGAAGGGGGAGGGGGGAGTGTCTGCTTTTTCCCACTTGCAGAGGGTGTTCCAGTAACCTTTTAAACAGAGCTAAACTGGAAGCTTCTAAGTAAGTTTTTAAAAGGTTTTATACTGGATTTTTATACCAGTATCTGTGCATATTATTCTTTATAGTAGTTTCTATTACATGCAGTTATATGAAAATTGGTGTATACTGTCCCTTTAAAGGATAAGAGTTCATTGTATTTAGGGTTGATGCAGGACCTCCCCCCAATTGGAGGTTGATATATTGTGCTGCTTTTTTGGTTGGACGGCTTTTCTATTGGCACATCTGCAGTACTCAAATTTTCAGTGTAGCTGATAGTTTCAAAAGAAAAAGCAGCTATTTTAAATGAAAAAGGTTATAATAGCTATTTGTAAACAATTTAATAAACTCCAACAGGTGAAATGGACTATTGGGATCAGATTAAAGGTGACAACATATTACAGTACAATATCCCTTTAAACTCAAAATGTAATGCTTTATAAGAAGTTTAATCATGTGTAGTAAGCCCACTTTGCAATGAACTTTTATGTTGTTTTTTTACACACCTCATATATAATTGTTGGTTTAGCGCTCAAACGGTTGCATATTCTGCGCCAGATTATGAGTGGAGCCCTTTTGTTAGCGCGAGGAACGTAAACACGATTGTGAGATCACAGTGTTCTTTATGCTTGAATCCATATTACAAGTGGCGCGCTGTTTAAATTACAGTAAACTTGTTTGCGCAAACTCACTGTAATTTACACTACCCATATTTTCTATGGGTGGCATTGAGTGGCAATGTCCACCCGTATTACAAGTCGGAAGTATATGTGACTGCTCAAACGTGATTGCATTTAATGCTCAAACTTTTTACGCAACCTGAAAGGCAGCGTAAAGAGTTTGGCCAAAGAAAAAAGTTAAACTAAAGTACTCTATTAACCCCTAAACTGCCACATCCCCACATCACAAACTACCCCACTACACTATTAACCCCTTAACTGCCACAACCCCCATTGCAAACAACCCCATCTACACTATTAACCCCTAAACAACCTCACCCCCACATTGCAATCTACCCCTATACACTATTAACCCCTATATTGCTACAACCCCCACTGCAAAATACCCACTAAAATAAAAAACCCTAACCAGCTAACCCCCTAACCTAAGTTACCCCCAAAAAACCTAACCTTACCAACCCCCCAAAAAAACAGTTATGCCTATTCTAAAAATAAAACCCCACTTAACTCCACCCCCCAACCCCCCCCCAAAAAAACGTATACTAACACTAAACTATAGCAATAGCCCTGAAAATAAAATTTTGTAGGGCATTGCCCTGAAGTGATTTAGCTCTTTTTAAAAAAAAACACCCCAAAAATGTTACACCATTCTATAAGTAACCCCCACCCACAAAAAAAGATTATCTAAAAAGAACCTATATTAAAAATTGTCTTTAGAAGGGCATTTAGCTTTTTACTGCCCCAAAAAACAACAACCCTATTCTAAAAACAAACAAACAGCCAAATAAATCCTATCACTAAACTCCAAAGATGGTCCACACCAAAGTTGAATTCAGCTCCTACGTGGCCGCCGCACTCCATCTTCATCCTGATAGTGCTCCATTATCATTCCAGGGTGGTCTGTTATCTTCATCCATCTTCTTATCTTTGGATCTTTCGTCACTGACATACTTCTCATGCGGTCACCCGCCGCACACTGAATTTTGAATGCGAGCTATGCCCTTTATATAGGGGTACCCTTGCATTCCAGTTGGCTGATTTTAAAATTCAAATCAGCCAATAGAATAAAAACTTTTTGTTTTGTTTTGTTTTTGGGCAACAAAAGAGCTAAATGCCCTTCTAAGAGCAATGCAATTTTTAGTCAAAGTTTTTTTTTAGATAGCCTTTTTTGGGGTGGGGGTTTACTTGTAGAATTATTTGTTTTTTTTTGTTTGAAAAAGAGCTTAATCACTTTAGGGCAATGCCCTACAAAAAGCCATTTTAAGGGCAAATGTTTTAGTTTAGTGCTAGTTTAGGTTTTTTAGTTATTTTTTTTTTTTTTTTAAGTGGGGCTTTAGTTTTAGAATGGGCATAACTGTTTTTTTATTTTTGGATTTTTTTTTCCCTTTTTGGTAGTCTTTGGTAGTTTTTTTCATGTGATGTTAGTTTTTTTTTCAGATAAACAGCTAGATTACGAGTTTTGAGCGCTATAGGGAAATTAACGACCGCCACAAAAGCGGCGTTATATAACCTCCCTATAGCGCTGCTATTACAAGTTTGTAAAAAGCCAGCTTGTACGGGCGATATGGTGGCGTTGAGCTCCATACCGCTTTGACGTGCTTGTGCATGATTTCCCCATAGACTTCAATGGGGAGAGCCAGCAAAAAAGAAGCCTAACACCTGCGATCGGGGAAACGAAAGCTCCGCAACGCAGCCCCATTGATGTCTATGGGGAAAGAAAAAGTTATGTTTAAACCTAACAACCTAACATAAAAACCACGTTTAAACACCCCTAATCTGCCGCCCCTGACATTGCCGCAACCTATATAATGTTATTAACCCCTAATCTGCTGCCCTTAACATCACCGCCACCTAAATAAAACTATTAACCCCTAATCTGCAACCCTTAACATCGACGCCACCTACATTACAGTTATTAACCCCTAATCTGCCGCCCCTAACATCGCCGCCACCTACCTACACTTATTAACCCCTAATCTGCTGCCCCCAATGTTGCCGCCTCTATACTAAAGTTATTAACCCCTAAACCTCTGGCCTCCCGCATCACTAACACTACATAAATATATTAACCCCTAAACCTAACCCTAACATAACCCTAAGCCTAAGTCTAACCCTAACCCCCCTAACTTAAATATAATTAAAATAAAGCTAAATAAATCTTACAATTATTACCTAAATAATTCCTATTTAAAACTAAATACATACTTACCTGTAAAAAAACCTAAGCTAGTTATTAACTATTTACTAACTACCTAGTTAAAATAAATACAAAGTTACCTGTAAAATAAAACCTAACCTGCCTTACAATAAAACCTACCATTACAATCAAATCAAATAAATTAAATTAATCAAATACAATTATCTAAATTACAAAAAAAACACTAAATTACACAAAATAAAAAACGAAATTATCAAAAAAGAAAATAACCAGTAGAATGGTATAGCCAATAGAATGCAAGCTCAATCCTATTGGCTGATTGGATCAGCCAATAGGATTTTTTCCCCTTTAATTCCTATTGGCTGATAGAATTCTATCAGCCAATCGAAATGTAAGGGACGCCATCTTGGATGACATCACTTAAAGGGAACTTAATTTTCCAGCGACGATCGGAAGAAGAGGATGCTCTGCGCCAGATGTCTTGAAGATGGACCCGCTCCGCGCCGGATGGATGAAGATGGAAGATGTTCTCTGGATGAAGACTTCTGCCCGCTTGGATGAAGATTTCTGCCGGCTTCGATGAGGACTTCTGCACGCTTGGATGAAGCCTTCTGCCAGCTTGGATGAGGATGGATGTCCGGTCTTCAAAAACTGTAAGTGGATCGTGGGGGGTTAGTGTTAGGTTTTTTAAGGGTTTATTGGGTGGGTTTTATTTTTAGCTTAGGGTTTGGGCACCGTAGAAGAGCTAAATGCCCTTTTAAGGACAATGCCCATCCAAATGCCCTTTTCAGGGCAGTGGTTAGCTTAGGTTTATTTAGGTATAATTTTATATGGGGGGTTTGGTTGGGTGGGTGGTGTGTTTTACTGTTGGGGGGGTGTTTGTAATTTTTATTGACAGGTAAAAAAGCTGATTTCTTTGGGGCAATGCCCCGCAAAAGGCCCTTTTATGGGCTATTGGCAGTTTAGTGTAGGCTAGGGGTTTTATTATTTTGGAGGGCTTTTTTATTTTGATAGGGCTATTAGATTAGAAGTAATTCGTTTTCTTTTGTTGATAATTTTGTTTTTTATTTTGTGTAATTTAGTGGTTTTTTGGGGGGGGGGAATTTAGATAATTGAATTTGATTCATTTAATTTATTTGATTTGATTGTAATGGTAGGTTTTATTGTAAGGCAGGTTAGGTTTTATTTTACAGGTAAGTTTGTATTTATTTTGACTAGGTAGACTAGTTACTAAATAGTTATTAACTATTTACTAGCTACCTAGTTAAAATAAAATAAAATAATAAATACCTAGTATTATGTAGTGATGTGGGAGGCCAGAGGTTATGGGGTTAATAGTTTAATTTAGTATATTTCGTTGTGGGGGGCTTGCGGTTTAGTGGTTAATAAGATTATTATAGCGGCGTTGTGGGCGGATGGCAGATTAGGGGTTAATAATATTTAAGTAGTGTTTGTGATGCGGGAGAGTGGCGGTTTAGGGGTTAATAGGTTTATTATAGTGGCGACGATGTCGTGGAGTGGCGGAAGAGGGGTTAATACATTTTAATAGTGCTGGCGATGTCCGGAGCGGCAGATTAGGGGTTAATAATTTTAATTTAGTATTTGCGATGCGGGAGGGCATCAGTTTAGGGGTTAATAGGTAGTTTATGGGTGTTAGAGTACTTTTTAACACTTTAGTTATGAGTTTTATGCTACAGCTTTGTAACGTAAAACTCATAACTACTGACTTTAGATGGCGGTACAGATCTTGTCGGTTATAGGGTGTACCGCCCACTTTTTGGCCACCCAGGCAAACTCGTAATACCGGCGCTATGGAAGTCCCATTGAAAAATTACTTTTTTAAAGTACAGTACTGACGTTGCGTGATGGCCAAAAAGGTGTGCGGTACACCTATACCGACAAGACTTGTAATAGCAGCATTAGGGAAAAAGCAGCGTTGTGAAGCATAACGATGCTTTTTCACTCATAATGCCAAACTCATAATCTAGCTGAAAGTTAGGTTAGTTTTATTTTCTATTTTTTAGGTAACTTAGGGGGTGTTAGGTTAGGATTTAGCTGGTTAGGGGGTGTAGATGTTAGTGGGTATTTTAGGTGGGGGTTGTGGCGGTTTAGGGGTTAATAGTATAGTGGTGAGTGACTTTAAGGTGGACTATGTGGCTGGTAAGGGGTTATGACGATATGACGATTCCGGTTAGCGCTCGAGTGTGGATATTAGGGTTTTTTAACTTTTATCTCTCCATTGAAGTTTATGGGGAAATACATTAACGGGGTCACAATATTCTAACTTCTGCTCTTTGCGAGCAACGGGTTAGTGTGTGGGCGAAAAACATTAAAATTGCGCTACCCAACACGATACAAACAGCAAACAGAAGTCGAGCGGAGTTAGCGTGCGAGCGGGAGCGGTAATTACCACTCCACTCGTAACTAATCCTATGGGGCCCATTTATCAAGCTCCGAACGGAGCTTGTGGGCCCGTGTTTCTGTCGAGTCTTCAGACTCGCCAGAAACAGCAGTTATGAAGCAGCGGTCTAAAGACCGCTGCTCCATAACCCTGTCCGCCTGCTCTGATGAGGCGGACAGGATTCGCCGGAAATCAACCCGATCGTACTCGATGACACTCCCCTGCTGGCGGCCTATTGCTGGTGCAATGCTGAATACGGAGAGCGTATTGCTCTCCGCATTCAGCAAGGTCTTGCGGACCTGATCCGCACTCTGTCGGATCAGGTTCGCAAGACCTTTGATAAATATGCCCCAATGAGTTTTTTTAGTGCAACCCCATAGAAGTCTATGAGAGGGATTTAGCGCATCTGTGCTATCCAACATGAAGATGTTTTAGCTTGCAAGCTGTTTATCTTACTATGCAGGTTCTGAAAATGAAGGAGAGACACATTTAATATAATGTATAAAAAAAGTTACTTAGCTTCACAGTAGCAGCTATTTTTGGTGGTATACTGTATATATATATATATATATATATATGGTGGTATACTGTATATATATATATATATATATATATATATATATATATATATGGTGGTATACTGTATATATATATATATGGTGGTATACTGTATATATATATATATATGGTGGTATACTGTATATATATATATATATGGTGGTATACTGTATATATATATATATATATATATATATGGTGGTATACTGTTTATATGGTGGAACACTGGCTAGAATGTAAGGGGACTCCCCTGAAACATAGGGCGGCAGAGAGTACAGGTCATCCAGAACAGCTGGAAGCATCAGGCTGAAATATCTCACTGTACAGCCCCTCTCCTCTCTGCTAAATGTTAGCAGCCTTCATAAAAGTTGGTGGAGCTGGTGATAGCAGTGGGACTCACTGCCACACACAGCCTAATGGGTATTACTGGGACTAATAGGACACTGACAATCCTCCAACTTTTCATATCCTGCAAAATGCATTGGAGCCCATCATCATTACACAGGGCTGCCTGTTCTGTTTTGTAGCGTATGAACTCTTCATATCATTATACAGTGCAGCATATATGTTATCGGTGTATAGGTACTCTGCATTAATTATACAGTGCAGCATGTTTAGGGCCAGATTACGAGTGGAGCACAAAATTGCACTTTTGCAAGTGTAATATTTGCGCTCCACTCATATTACCATAGCGCGCAAATGTGCGCTGGTATTTGAAGTGAAGCGCAATGCAAACACGACCTCACGTTCACATTGCATAGAAGCTTTGCACTCATGAGAGCGCACTTCCAATGGGAGCCTCATTCTCATGCCGATAGCCACTGCATAGAACCTAGCACAGCGATGGGCAGCAAAGTTTAAATATACTGTATATGTATATAAGCATATACATTTACAGTTTTAACACCCCACATCCACCCACTTAAACCCCTTAAAACTGCTTTGTGCAGTTATTTAAAAAAATAAAAAATAAAGATGCTGCCATTTTTTATTTTTTTTAAAAAATAACAGTACATTTTACTTTGGGGGATATTTAGGAAAATGTTTTCATTAATCAGAGATCCAAGCTCGCGTAGCATTAACCAGCCACTTGTAATGGCTGGTTATTTAACATGCGCCCGTAACATGGAAAATGTGCCCGTTTATGGGCACACGTTAAATTAGCGTTACACGTGTATTCTAGCTCTTATTAGGGTATAGCTGTCTTGCATCTTGCAGAGTGTTGTTTTTATTACTGTATAAATGTCATTATCACCATACATTGACACTTGTCCAAAATAAGTATGAATTGTACTGGTCCCACGGCCAATATTTGCCAGCACTCCATTGACTTCACATACTAGATGCACCCCCCTTTGCTGTGAAAATGTCTGTGCCCTGCATGTCTGTGAAAACCACCACCTATACTGATAATATGAATACTGCATTCTCTGTAAAAAAGCTACTATATAGGGGTATATTTATTGAAGTGCGCACGGACATGATACAATGTAGCGTATCATGTCCGTTGCACATCGATAAATGCCGACTTCATACGCTGTCGGCATTAATCATTGCACCAGCAGTTCTTGTGAACTGCTGGTGCAATGCCTCCCCCTGCAAATTTGCAGCCAATCGGCCGCTAGCAGGGGGAGTCAATCAACCCGATCGTAGTCAGAGCAGGCGGACAAGTTATGGAGCAGCGGTCTTTAGTCTGAAGGCTCGCTGGAAACAAGGGGCATCAAGCTCCATACGGAGCTTGATAAATTGACCCCATAAACTGGAGACAATACTAATTAACCCCCTGGTGGGAAAAAAATAATATTTTGGTTTTAATAAAACAGCTATTTGAAATATATAAATGAACAGGAAGGGACGATTCCCCATACATTTAAAGGGACACTGTACCCAAATTTTTTCTTTCGTGATTCAGATTGAGCATGACATTTTAAGCATCTTTCTAATTTACGCCTTTTATCATTTTTTCTTCATTCTCTTGGTATCTTTATTTGAAATGCAAGAATGTAAGTTTAGATGCCGGCCCATTTTTGTTGAACAACCTGGGTTGTCCTTGCTGATTGGTGGATAAATTCATTCACCAAAAAAAAAAGTTGCTGTCCAGAGTACTGAACCCAAAACAAGCTTAGATGCCTTCTTTTTCAAATAAAGATAGCAAGAGAACGAAGAAAAATTGATAATAGGAGTAAGTTAGAAAGTTGCTTAAAATTGCCTGCTTTATCTGAATTACAAAAGAAAAAAAATTGGGTACAGTGTCCCTTTAACACTCGGCAGGAGGTATAACAAGTCATTTAGAACACATTAAAGGGAAACAAATCTTAAATTTCAGTGTCCCTTTCAAGTCAGCCTGCAATTGGATATAGTTACTGGAATTTTTTTTTAAGTAGAGTTGTTCACATGATATTTTCTACTCAGTATATATACTGCATCACTTTCATGGTATACAGTGTATGGATAAAATATCCCTTTAAATTAAATATTCTTTTTCATGATAAAAATATACATCAATATATTTGTCAATGTAAAAAAAATATATATGTTAAAGAGCATTGTATATAGAGAGTAGTGTAAGTTTACTTGACATATTCTGACTTTTTATGTTTTTACTGGTTTGCAGGTTATGACAACTGGAATGCTATAGAATGATTTACAGGGACTGCGTACATTCTGTACATTTCCCCTTTTCACAACTCTATCCCACTCCTCCCTTTCACCCCTCTCAAACAGTGACTACTTAATGAACACAGACGTTGCTGTTAAGTTCTCTGGTGGTTGTCTGCTTGTGGTCATGTCTAATGGCGTTAGCCAGATAAGGTCTTGTTCATGTCCCAGGCAAACAGGCCCCTGTCTGTCGGATGAAAAGTTGTTTGACTAAGCAGTTAAACTATCATTAACCTGTGACATTTTCTAAGTAATTAGGATATTAAAGGAACAGAAAAGCTAATTTGTGCAGATAGACATGCAGTTGTGCAAGAATTAGCTGCATTCTTAAGCATTTACAGCAAAAACATTTGGGGGTTTGAGGGTGGTATAATTACTGTCCTTAAGAATCATTAAGGGTTTCTTTTAAAAATATTATAGGCTAGATTACAAGTGGAGCGTTAAATTACCACAAATGGGCAAATGTGCCCGTTTTCGGACATGCGTTAATTAACCAGCCATTACAAGTGGCTGGTTATTACTACTGCAAGGTTGCGGTAGCAATTAGTGCTCAGAAAATTAACCAGAGATCCGATTTCTGGTTAATTTTCTAAAAGTGCCCAAATGCCCTCAAAATAAAAAAAAAAAACTGCACTAGGCAGTTTTTGAGGTCTAAAGTTGGTGGGAGTGGGGTTGTGAAAAAAAAACACGTCACTGAAATGTGTTTTTACATTGCAGTCTATGGAATTGTGTTTCCAGTAAATATATATGTATATGACAATATACATATATATTTATGTGTTGATATGTGTATATACATATATTTCTTCACAAAATAGGTATGCGATCTATCAATTAAAAATGCAAGACTTTATTGGGTTCCATTAAAAAGCCATACGGAGGTACAAAAAGTTCATAAGAGTAGAGAGAACTGGCTTACGCGTTTCGGCGGTAAGCCGTAATCATAGCGTGATGTTCCCTTACACCAATTACATATAAATAACAATCACATTCATTTGATTGGCTGAGTAATAAAAACATAATACACACCTCTTATCGAATTAACCCTATATGCCTACATGAAATTAATGTAGAGACCAGAGTATACTTCAATATATTATGTACTTAAATAGCCAGAACATATTAAGAATATTATGCTGTGTCTATACATTATTCAGTACACTTAAACTAAGTCTGCCAAAGTTTTAAAGATTACACATATATGGCTATATGTATAACATTATGAAAAGCAAAAAGTATATATAATCAGAAATAGTAAGGAAACTTCGAAAAAGATGATATGAACACATGGCAATAAAGTAACTGTAATGCTCGTTGGATATTCCACTATCAGACCGAACTCGGTCAGTAGTCTTGTTATCCAGGCGTTGAGCCGGAATGATAGGGAATATCCCAGAGCAGAGAAAGTTCACAAGATGAAGTAAGCGGCACTCACCACAGGCAGGATAGTCCTCGGCGGCAACAGGCAGGAAATCAGAGAAAGGCAGTTCAGGGGTAAACCACCAGAAAGGTCAGGTAGGCAGGGTTCGGCAACAGCAAGGCAGTCCAGAGATAAACCACTAGGATGGTCAGGCAGGCAGGGTTTGGCAACAGTAAGGCAATCCAGAGCAATAGGGGTTAATCAAGCAGAGTAGTCAGGCAGGCAGGGTTCAGCAATAGTATATCAATCCAGCAGTTAAGGGGTAAACAGGCAGAGTGGTCAGACAAGCAGAGTTATGCATCAGTATATCAATCCAGCAGTTAAGGGGTAAACAGGCAGAGTGGTCAGACAAGCAGGGGTCAGCAACAATAGTCCAGCATACAGCAACAATAACACCCAGGAGAACAGTAAGTAACACCTATACTTGGGCAGTGATAGGTAGAAATAGAGTAACTTACATAGGCGCAGGATTCCTGCCACAGGAGATCCTGACCGGCTTCTGAACAGAGGGAGCGTGCGGCGATGACGTCACCGCCATACGCAGACAGAAGCCGACTCCCCCCTAGGCAATGAGCAGCAGGAGCTGTGTCCCTAGCAACAGCTAGAGCGGCACGGCACGACATAGCCCCCCTCTCAAGGGTTCCCTCCGGGAACCATAGTCGGCCTCTAAGGATGAGCTGCATTAAATTTGGAGACCAAAGATGGAGCATGCACATCACGGGCAGGAACCCAGGAACGATCCGCCACAGAGTAACCCTTCCAATGTACCAGATACTGCAGTTGTCTGTGCCTGTATCTGGAGTTCAGGATCTTAGCAACTTCATATTCAGGGTCACCACAGACCAGGAGCGGAGGAGGAGGAGCTCCGAGCCGGGTATATCTATTCTTGATGTAAGGCATGAGTAGTGAGATGTTGAAGACTGGGTGTATGCGCAGGGTTTTGGGCAAGGCCACTTTGTAGGCAACAGGAGACAGTCTTTTCAGGACTTTGTAAGGACCGATAAACCTAGGACCCAATTTGTGACAGGGTTGACGTAAACGAATATGTTGAATAGAGATCCAAACACATTCACCTACTGAGATGGCATGTACAGAATCTCTATGATGATCAGCAATCTTTTTATGTCTAGAGACAGCTGAACGTACCTCCCCAGTCTCTACCTTCTACCGCTATCTTACTTCAAGTCACTGTCAAGTCTTCAACTTCTTGGCAAGAAGACTGTCACTGAAAAGGTCACAGACAGTGAAGGCAACAAGAGGCAGATTGCAGCTGGCATTGGCAATTACTCCCCCCCCCCGGCAACTGAAGTGTTGAGACTTGAGTCAACCTGTTACCGGAGACAGAGTAGAGGATGGTTAGTTAGGGGAGATGCAGAGGGAGGGCTCTCAATGCCGGGCAGTAGTTGCATGCATGTTGAGATGTGTGTGTGTTGGGGGGTATTGGTTGTTGACAATACTTTTGGTTTAACTTACTAGTAAGGTGCCTCCTCCTGCCCCAACAGTACCTCACCCCTTTTTGCAAGTTCATTTTTAAAATAAACCAGCTATTTAACTTTTTTTTTTTTTTTTTTAAACAAGACAAAATTCTGAGACTTCTCTATCAGTCTAACAAAGGTAAGACTGCAATGAAGATGGATTTTAAAAATAAAGCTGCTGTATTTTATATGTATATTGTATATATTATATATCCTGCGTCTCCCTCTTCATTGCAGTCTTACCTTTGTTAGACTGATGGAGAAGTCTCAATAGTCGGTCTAAATTAGGTCAGTGAGATTTCATTGCAGATTTCATACCAAATGGCCTGTTTTCACTCGCTCCTCTTGCCTTTCTTGTAGTATCAGATTTAAAAGAAATTGGTAATGTCAAAATACCATGTGAGGTTTGTAGGAACAAATAAAAGCAAAAGCAGCGGGGCTGCAATAATTAGTGTGGGCTCAATAGCAAAAGTTATTTTTTATGTTGTCCTCTTTCTGGCATAAATGGGACACATTTGTCATAACTAAATAATATTTACAAATTTACTATAGTGATCCTCCTGCAAACTGTGTTTTGTTATTTAAAGGGACAGTCTAGGAGGGGGTGTGATTGTTTGATGAGGGGGTGTCGGGCAAGCACTGACGTATGCGTGACGTGACGCATTGAGAGCTGCGCCAAGTCGGGCTGAGCGAGACGCCACTGGTCAGGCGTCCTCGCACACATTCGAGCCCGCTACAAAGTTTGGCTGCGGGGTGGAAGTGGGCTACGGACCGGGATCCACAGCCGGTCGACTCAATTCCACCTACAAGGCCATCTACGCAGGCATATCAGACCGGATCCTTAGGTGAGACGAGCAAGGGGGGAGACAGCGCAAGGAAAATCTCTAAGTGTTTCTTTTTATAGCAGCGAAGCAAGCAGCAATTTTTCTCTTATTTACAAACATATGGGTGTTGGGTCCTCCTTGCGTAGCCTCTCAGGATCTGGCTCTTAAATTTTTTACTTCTTAGAGGCTTGCCAAATTCTCACTGCAATAGTTAAGCAGTGTTGAAAACCCCCTATTAAAATTAGGTCTGTGGAAATAGGGTAATGTAAGTGGAGTATGCCATGGCCCACTGCACACATACTTAAAAGTTATACCAAAAGGACTTTTGTGTTGGAAAATATATCGGATAAGTGGCCTGTGAGGGCAAGAGTGACTTTATTGTATTTCCCTCGCTAACAATAAGTTTGGGAGACGAGGTTATAAAGGATACTGAGATATTGCCAAAGACAAAAGGCTCAGACGGGCTATTCTGGATTTCCTGAGGCTGCTTTACTCCTGCAACGAAGCCAAACGTGGAAACAGCGAGCTGGGCTGCTGTAAAAGGTCTAGCCTGACTTACTAGGCACACTTGGGTGCCGCAACTTTTGTGAGTATTCTGTGAAAGTTTAAGCTGAATCATTAGATGCATTCCTAACAGATTTACACATGATTCTTCTTTTCTCTATGCATTTTGTGTCTTGCTCTATGCCTCTACGGTCGTGCACTCCACGCCTGAACCACGCCGGATGTAAAGATATCCTGGGGAAACAGCGAGCTGGACTGCTGCTAAAGGTCCAGCCTGAATCTATTGGCACAAGAGAGTGCCTTACCAGAATGTGAGTACCCTGTGTTTACTATATGTGGGGATAAGAGGGGGATCGACAGATACACACATGAGGAGGCCTTGTCTTCTTTCTTTCCCTGCACAGATTGAATATCGAAGTTTGGAGCCCCTTTAAATTTTCTATGGTCAACAAGTGGACATAATCTCTTTAAACCTCTGCCAACTCAGAGGGGGAAGCTGGGGAGAATCAGCAGACAGAACTTTTTTGCAGCTCTGGAACAGAATCCACTTGAGTATCTGATTGACTCTTGTCCCATATTTTGTGTCTTCGGTATAATTATATTTTTTGTCTTTTTCTTTTTCCTTTTTTTTTTTTATTATTGGGCAATTCCTATTAATGGCATTTTGCTATGAAATGGTCGTGCAGGGATTAATGACTAAATTAACAAGTTCTAGGTTATCATTTACCTAAAAGGTTATAGTCAATTCTAATCTAGACAAATAAGATATAGAAGGAACAGATAGGAAAATCTTTGCAAGAATTGGAAGGGAACTTATTTGAATATCTGATTGACTCTGGCTTCTATTTTTATGTCCCCATTTCTTTCCATGTACTGCCCTATATTCTATTCTACTGCATTCTCCTTTTCTCTTTTTTTCTTCTAAGATACTTTTCATTAATGGCATGATGCCATAAGAATTGCTGAGAAGGAGTTAATGATTAGACCAATAGCTTTAGGTCACCACTAACACAAAAGCCTCTAGTTAAATTCAAATTAGCTAACTAAGGTAAAGTCTCTTACTTAGAAGTAAATAGGGGTAAATAGAAAATTTTAAGGCTCTTACAACTATTCTTTATGGATAAATTCCTCCTCCCCTCAGCTAACAATAAAACAGCAAGTATGGCAAGTAGAAGGCAGCAGGAAAAAAAGTTAATAAGACGAAGCACTGAGAATAGTCAGGAAATTTCGCAAGAAAATGTGGTTGAAACAGTAAACAACTCTGATTTATTAAAACAAATAAGTGAAGTATTTCTTCCTAAATTTGAGGCAATTCAATCAAGCATAGACTCAGTGTCACAAGATATCAAGCAGATGGTTACCAGAATGGGTTTAGCAGAACAGCGAATATCAGATCTGGAAGACAGAGATATAGAGAAAGATAAGGATTTAACATATATTCAGAAACAAGTCAAATATCTTAGCGATAAAGTTGAAGATATGGAAAATAGATCTAGGAGAAACAATGTAAGAGTGATTGGGGTCTCTGAAACAGTATCTGAAAGAGAGCTAATCCACTTTGCTTCAATCCAACTGCCCTCCTTGTTAAACATCAATGAGCCAACATGCACATTCATAGTAGAAAGAGCTCATAGATTAGGCAGGGTAAGAGATCAAGAGGATGATAAGAGTAGACCTAGACCAATTATTATCAAATACTTGAACTTTCAAGAAAAGGTCAAGATCATGCAAGCTTATAGAGCACAAAAAACAGTCCTCTTTCAAAATAAGAAATTATTAATTTTCCAAGATTTTGCATATGAAACAGCTAGCAAGAGGAAGTTATGTGCCCCCATCTGCTCACGTTTGATCCAGGAAGGCAGGATAGTTAGGCTATTGTATCCAGCCAGAATCAGTATACAGACTAAAGAGGGTTTTAGGATTTTTGATAATCCTCAGGACCTAGAGGACTTCTTGAGAACAGAGCAAAGGTAAAAGTGATCAGATGAGGGATACAAGCCTTATATCAGTGATAGCCATGCTGAGTAAAGAGTGGAATAGGAGAAGGGAGAAGAAAGGAGATAAATCTTTAGGTGCAGAAAAGGGGTCAAGTAAGAAGCTAAATATTATAAGTAGGGGGCAGGATAGGAATGTTAGGAATGTGTGCGAAAGGGATTCTTTCTCTTTTTTTTTTTTTTTTTTTTTTTTCTCCTCCCCTCATCCCCCCCCCCTTCTCTTAGATTTTCCATATCTCTACCTAGAAGTAGGAAAGAAGTATAAGATATGACGGAATTATGTAAATTTGGATCATGGAACGTGGGAGGGTTTACCTCCCCGGTTAAAAGGAAAGCAATTTTACAACACTTTAACAAACTTAAAATTGATATTGGCCTCCTACAGGAGACCCATTTAAACGAGATAGAAAGTCAAAAACTCAAATGGGGATGGGTGGGCGAGGTTATCTATTCGGCAGGAGTACAGAGAAAAAGAGGGGTAGCTATACTTTTTAGGAAATCATTAAAATATAAAATTCTAAAACAAGAAATTGATCAACAAGGGAGATTTATCATATTAGAGATAGAAATAGGCTTAAAAAGATTCGTGTTATGTAATGTTTATGGTCCAAATGTAAAAAAAACCGAGTTCTGGGAACCTCTTCAAAATAAATTATTAGAATACAATCAAAATATAATACTAGGAGGAGACCTGAATCTGGTGGCATCTAGCTTCCTAGATAGGAATCAGAGGGGGAAAGAGGCTATATCAGGCGGCAAGGATACAAAAATTTTTAAAAAATTCTGCTTTAATCTAGGCTTATTAGACATCTGGAGGAACATTTATCCAGATAGTAAAGAATTTACGTGTTTATCCAAAGTGTATAAATCATTTTCACGAATCGATATGTTCTTAATTAGCGACAAATTGTTCTCTCTGGCAAAAAAAGCCGAAATTTTGCCTATCACAATTTCGGATCACGCCCCCATCACTATCTCTTTGTCTATCTTGAATCCTAAACCAGGGAATCACAGATTATACTTTCCAACATATCTTTATAATAATTTAAAATTTAGAGGCTTTTTGCTAGAGAAATGGAATCTCTATTACAATGAGAATAAAGGATCAGTCTTGAATATAGAGTCTTTGTGGCAAGCTTTCAAAGCCGTGATAAGGGGAGAAATTCTGGCTTATATGATAAAAGTAAAAAGGAAAAATGATGCTTATTGGATCCAACTTTCTAAGCAGATTATTAATAAATTTCAAAAATATGTTGCAGATAATAGTCAAGAGAACTGGAGAAACTATTTGGAAGTCAAAAAACAAAGAGACAATTGGCATATATCAAAAGAAATCCAGCATGAGCTGAAAAGAAATAGCAACTATATGCAGTTCGGTAATAAGATAGGGAAATTCTTAGCCAGATTGGTAAGTACTAGAAAATCTAACAGTATAATATCAATAATAAAAACCAAACACAAAACTTGCACTCTCCCCCATGATATTTTAGAGGAATTCACGCACTGCTTTAAACAATTATATCAGGCTCAACCTATAGATAAAACAAAAAAAGCTCTCTTCTGGGATAGGATTAAAACACCTCAAATAGCCAAAGACGATCTGGATCTCCTCAACTCTCCAATCAAGGAGGAGGAGATTAAAAACTCTATTACGAAATTAAAGCTAAACAAAGCGCCAGGCCCGGATGATCTTCCTGGAGAATTATATAAAATTCTTGCAGATTCGGTTACCCCCATTCTCTGTGAGCTTTTCAATGGTTTCCTACAAGATAATCAAACACCTTCTAAATATTTTACAGAATCTAGAATAATCTTAATTTACAAACAAGGTAAAAATAAAGAACTAATGGAGTCTTACAGACCCATCTCTCTGTTAAACGTGGATTACAAAATCCTTACCCACATCTTAGCAGACAGACTGCAAAAAGTGATTAGTGAACTGGTCCATCCTGACCAAACTGGTTTTATCAAAGGAAGGACACTTATTAAAAACCTCAGGAAACTAGAAATAGCAATTAATTACTGTGAACAAAAAAAAGAAGGGAGAGAAAAGCTCACAGAGGATGCAGCAATTATTTCGATTGATACTCAGAAAGCGTTTGACACGCTACTTTGGGATCATATGTTGACAACTATTAATAAGTTCGGTATCCAGGGTAAATTTTCCCATATTATTGCCTTACTGTACTCTAATCCAGGGGCGAGTCTAAGTATTAATTCCTTAACTTCAGAACACTTTAGACTCCAGCGAGGAACGAGACAAGGTTGTCCGCTATCCCCGTTGCTTTTTAACTTAGCGTTAGAACCTCTGGCAATATTGTTTAGACAAGAACTGCTAGGGATAAATATCAAAGGACACAGAATAATCCAAGCCATATATGCCGATGATCTGCTTATATTTGCTCAAAATCTCCAATATAATCTGCCTATAATTATGGAAGCTTTAGAATCTTTTCAGGCTTTCTCCGGCTTTGCAATTAACAAAGAAAAATCAGAACTTATGTGGCTTATCAAATTAAAAAGCTCTCCAGAAACCCCTTTTAAAGTAACCAAAGATCATATTACATATCTAGGGATAAAATTTGCATCTAACTCTAAGAGATGGTACAAGTTAAATTTTGTACCAGCTATTGCATCACTCCAGGCAGATTTAGAAAGATGGAAGAACCTGCCTATTTCATTTATGGGACGAATACATTTAATAAAAATGATTTCTCTCCCTAAATTTTTATATATTTTTCAGGCTCTCCCACTTCTACTACTGAGGAAAGATTGTCAGTTAATCAATAAACTAATATCGCAATTTATTTGGTGCAAAAAAAAACCTAGGATAGCGTTGAAACGTTTGAGTGCCAGGAAAGAGGCTGCAGGTTCGGCTCTTCCCGATTTTGAGATGTATAACATAGCTTCTAACCTAAAATTTGTTTGGGACTGGTTTTCGGAAACAGGACACTTCTCCTTGCTAGAAATTGAAGGAGCTTTAGTAGCACCTTATGCCCTGAAAGCATTAACACACATGCCTTTAAAACTAATTCCTATAGAAACAAGGGGGATGCTTATCATAGACCAACCAATACGGGCCTGGCGTCAATTCTGTGCTAAAATTGGGATCAGCCATCGGGGTTCAGCTTTCCTCTCAATTAAAGGTAATCCTGAATTCGAGGTAGGCTATGACTCAGCTAGATTTAATGCCTGGTCAGACCGTGGGATTAATCATATTGCACAGCTAATTAAAAAAGAAGATAACTCGATTAAATCTTTCAATGAATGTAAATCGGAATTTGACATACCAAATCGTTTATTCTTCTCTTATTTACAACTACGGCACTATGCTGATCAGTGTAGGAAAATAATGGCTTTAGAGTGGGACAATGATATATTAAGGCAGATAACTAGTATGTTTCAAGCAGGAAATTATTCTATCACAAACTCTTATAATGCTTTACTTACTTCTCAAGAACAAAGCAATAAAAGATATTTGGAACTTAAATGGGATATAGCAGGTGATAACTTACTAGAATTAGATTTATTTAAGAACTCGGGAGATAGGGTAGCAAAGGCAATGAGAGGGGAATACTTTAGAGAACAACAGTTAAAGATTTGGTATCAATGCTATTTTACACCTAGCTGGCAGGCTCGGTGGGACAAAAAACATGAGAACATAGCCTGTAGGAAATGCAAGTATCTGGCAGCAGATATGTTCCATCTTTTTTGGTCCTGTCCTGTAATCCAAAGATTCTGGGGGAAAATCTCATTTTGGGTCACTAAAATCTTAAACCAACACTTTCAAGTTAGTAAACATGCAGTCTTTTTCTTAGCAAACCAGGAAGAAGTAGGCCCTAGTTATTTATTAATAAACACAATGATACTGTTCGGTAGGAAACTGGTTTTAAAATATTGGCAGTCTAACAAAGAACCCAAATTCTCTGAATTTAAAAAGGGGATAACATATCAAATGTTTCTAGAACAAGCCTTAGTAAAAGCACAGATAGATAACAACATTAGGTTCTTTATAAATAAATGGGTGATTTTCATTAAATCTCTGGATCAGGAAACTCAAAAATTGATCCTGCAGCCATTTAAAAATTCTCTTTTCTTATTGGAAGCTAACCTTAGAGGTGAGTGGCTACTTGACTGAAGGATTCTGGTGAAAGCTGGGTGAGGAGAGGGGGGGGCTGTGTGGGTTTTTTTTTTTTTTTTTTTTTCCTTCTTTCTTCCTCTTTTTTCTTCTCTGTTTTTCTTTTCTCTGTGTGTGTGCCAGTTAGGATCTAGAGTTTATAGCATTAATGGTGATCAGAGTTTTGGGAGGGTTTTTATGTATTAAGAAAAATTGCCAGGTCAGAGTTGTCTTTCTTTCATTTCTCGAGTGGATAGGTGAATTTCTTCACCCATTTAAGGTGTCCTTTCATGTCTAAGCGAGACTGTATTCTGTTTTGTATTAACGTACACTTTATTGCAAGCATTTTTCTTATTTGCTTTTTTGTTGGATTCACCTACTGTTAAATGTTTATCTTTCTTGGCAAAATAAAAATAAAAAAAAAAAATAAAAAAAAAATAAAGGGACAGTCTAGTCCAATATAAACTTTTATGATTCAGATAGGGCATGTCATTTTAAACAATTTTCCAATTTACTTTTATCACCAATTTTGCTTTGTTCTCTTGGTATTCTTAGTTGAAAGCTAAACCTAGGAGGTTTAAATCCATTGTTATGTGTGTCCATGGTTGTTTGGGAATGGACAATGGTTGGAGCAAGCCAGGAGGCAAGGATCGAGACATTTTGTTGGCAGCACAAATTGTGCAGGCCTACACATAATCCTGAGCATCAGACTTCATAGTAGGCCACCATACATGTTAATAAAGACGCTTAAAAGCCCTAGTCAAACCAGGATGTCCTGAGAGGTTACTATCATGAGCCCAGGATAGCACAGGGGTGCATAGGTTCAGAGGTACAAAGAGGATATCGGAGGCCACGGAGGCTCCAGGAGGTTTACTAGACTGAGCATGTTGCAATCTTTGCAGAAGGGTGGTATTTAGTTGAGCAACCACACAGGAGATATGTATAATGTGTTCAATAGGAGCTTCAGAGGAGTTACTTGAGTGAGGGAACTGACAGGAAAGGGCGTCCGCCTTCTTGTTCTTGGTCCCAGGAAGATAAGAGACCACAAAGTTAAAACAGTAAAAGAACAAGGCCCACCTGGCCTGTCGAGGATTGAGTCGAAAAGCAGTCTCTAGGTAAGTCAGATTCTTGTGGTCGGTGAGAATCTGAATGGGATTGGCGGTGCCCTCTAACCAATGACACCATTCAGTTAAAGCCATCTTAATGGCTAAGAGTTCATGATTACCCACATCATAATTCCTCTCAGCAGGATTAAAGCGTTTAGAGAAAAAGAGGTCGATCTTGCAGTCATAAGGACGGTGGGATGGCAGCAATTCGGCTGCTTTTTTCTCAAATACATCTGCAAAGTCCACATATATTGAAGGAAGGTTTGGAGGAGTCTGTATATTGGATATGGGGATGTGGAGCAGAGGAGTGACTTTAGCAAGGCAGGAGTGGAAACAGGAGTTACCCCAGGAGGCCAGTTGTCCTTCAGCCCAGTCGAATTGTGGATTGTGTACCCGAAGCCAAGGAAGACCAAGGATGACAGGCTGTGCTGGGAAATGAATGTCCTCAAATTGCAGCTGTTCGGTATGAAGGACTCCCACAATCAGGGTCAGGGGTGCTGACTAAAATGGATCAACCCTGAACCAAGGGGGGGGGTGCCATCCAGAGTAGTTATTTTGAGACAATGTCTTTTCTGCAAAAGAGGCAAACCAGCTTGAACCATGAAATGGTGATCCAGGAAGTTTCCAGCTGCCCCTGAATCAATGAACGCTTGAGTATGGACAGTATTCTGAAGGAAGGTAAGGTTAACATGTACCAGGATCCGAGAGGAGTGAGGGGATTTAGTAGAGATCATGCTTAGAGGTACCCCTGTGTTATCCCCTAAGCATTGACTTTTCCCGGCCGAATGTCACAGTCCTTTAGTTGGTGGGTGTTGGATCCACAATAAAAGCATAGTCTCAATCTCCTTCTTCTCTGTCTTTCAGACTCTGAAGGTTTGAAGGAGGAGAGATCCATGGGTTCCTCCACTGAGGTAACTGGAGATGCTGAGGGGGTAGAGGATACTGCCGAAACCAGATGAATAGGAGGACGGGAGGGAAGGACCCTCCTTGTTCTATCTCTCTAGGCTTGTCTCTCCTGGAAACAAGAGTACAGACTGATACAAAGTGTTATAAAGTCACCCAAAGAAGAAGGAATATCACAATAAGTGAGTTCATCTTTGATGCGTTCATGCAGACCCCTCCTAAAGGCTGCCTTGAGAGCACTGCCATCCCAAGTGGTTTCAAGTGCCAAGGTGTGAAACTTGATGGCGAATTGTGCCACAGTTCTATTGCCCTGGCGGAGATCCAGGAGAGAAAATTCTGCAGCAGATGTTCGGCCAGAAGTTCCAAACACAGAAGTTAATGCAGAAATGAAAGCATCAGCATAATGCAGGAGTAAAGTGTTCTGTTCCAAAAGGAGAGAGACCCAGGCTAGGGCCTTGTCTTTCAGTAAGGAAATGATAAAGGTGACCCTTGATTGGTGAGACTGAAAGGTGCGAGGATCGTTACGGAAGTGCAGCCTGCACTTGTTAAGAAAACCCCTACAATCAGTAGTACCTTCATATTTGTCAGGCAATGGTATCCAGAAAATGCTTCCAGAAGCAGGGGAAGAAGCTGCAGTACTAGGAGCAGAGACTGGCGGTACAACAACAGGAGCTGTTTTCCTTGCTGCAACTAGTGCAGAGAGTTGAGCGGTTATAGCCTCTAGTTTGGAATCCACACTCTGCAACTGTGTGGTATGGGTTCCCAACATCTGTCCCTGAAGATAAACCACTCTTGCTACCTCATCTGGCTCCATGGCCCAAGTATAATGTAATGCTTGGGGGATATTCCACTATCAGACCAAACTCAGGTAGTAGTCTTGTTATCCCGGCGTCAAGCCGGAATGATAGGGAATATCCCAGAGCAGAGAAAGTTCACAAGATGAGGTAAGCGGCACTCACCACAGGCAGGATAGTCCTCGGCGGCAACAGGCAGGAAATCAGAGAAAGGCAGTTCAGGGGTAAACCACCAGAAAGGTCAGGCAGGCAGGGTTCGGCAACAGTATATCAATTCAGCAGTTAAGGGGTAAACAGGCAGAGTGGTCAGACAAGCAGTGTTCAGCAGCAGTATATCAATCCAGCAGTTAAGGGGTAAACAGGCAGAGTAGTCAGACAAGCAGGGATCAGCAACAATATAACAGTCTAGCATACAGCAACAATAACACCCAGGAGAACAGTAAGTAACACCTATACTTGGGCAATGATAGGTAGCAATAGAGTAACTTACATAGGCGCAGGATTCGCACCACAGAAGATACCGACCGGCTTCTGAACGGAGGGAGCATGCGGCAATGACGTCACCGCCGCACGCAGACAGGAGCCGACTCCACACTAGGCAACGAGCAGCAGGCTCCCCGTCCCTAGCAAGAGCTAGAGCAGCGCTGTGCGACAGTAACAATAGAAACAATAATGTATTTATTCTATTTACTAACAAATTACATTAGAGAGAAGACTGACTATGACCTGAAAATATTTTACACATTTCAGGAAACATAAAATATGTATTTATTCCCAATAATTTATCAGGTCATATTCAGAATTCAAACCTTGTGGCACCCTAGTTTTGAGTTTAAAAACCCAAAACATCTCTCTCTTACATAAGAGCTTATATCTGTCTCCACCTCTTTTAGGTACATCTACGTTTTCTATAGCACTCTATCTTACGCCTAGATTTAGAGTTTTGCGGCCAAAGGGGTGCGTTAGCTACGCGTGCTTTTTTCTGGCCGCACCTTTTAAATACCGCTGGTATTTAGAGTTCACAGAATGGCTGCGTTAGGCTCCAAAAAAGGAGCGTATAGCATATTTACCGCAACTTCAACTCTCGATACCAGCGGTGCTTACGGACGCGGCCAGCTTCAAAAACGTGCTCGTGCACGATTCCCCCATAGAAAATAATGGGGCTGTTTGCGCTGAAAAAAAACCTAACACCTGCAAAAAAGCAGCGTTCAGCTCCTAACGCAGCCCCATTGTTTGCTATGCGGAAACACCTCCTAAGTCTGCACCTAACACCCTAACATGAACCCCGAGTCTAAACACCCCTAACCTTACACTTATTAACCCCTAATCTGCCGCCCCCACTATTGCTGACCCCTGCATATTATTATTAACCCCTAATCTGCCGCTCCGTACACCGCTGCCACCTACATTATAGCTATGTACCCCTAATCTGCTGCGCCTAACACCGCCGACCCCTATATTATATTTATTAACCCCTAATCTGCCCCCCTCAACGTCGCCTCCACCTGCCTACACTTATTAACCCCTAATCTGCCGAGCGGACCACACCGCTACTATAATAAAGTTATTAACCCCTAATCCGCCTCACTCCCGCCTCAATAACCCTATAATAAATAGTATTAACCCCTAATCTGCCCTCCCTAACATCGCCGACACCTAACTTCAATTATTAACCCCTAATCTGCCGACCGAATCTCGCCGCTACTGTAATAAATGGATTAACCCCTAAAGCTAAGTCTAACCCTAACACTAACACCCCCCTAAGTTAAATATAATTTAAATCTAACGAAATAAATTAACTCTTATTAAATAAATTATTCCTATTTAAAGCTAAATACTTACCTGTAAAATAAACCCTAATATAGCTACAATATAAATTATAATTATATTATAGCTATTTTAGGATTTATATTTATTTTACAGGTAACTTTGTATTTATTTTAACCAGGTACAATAGCTATTAAATAGTTAAGAACTATTTAATAGCTAAAATAGTTAAAATAATTACAAAATTACCTCTAAAATAAATCCTAACCTAAGTTACAATTAAACCTAACACTACACTATCAATAAATTAATTAAATAAAATACCTACAATTATCTACAATTAAACCTAACACTACACTATCAATAAATTAATTAAATACAATATCTACAAATAAATACAATGAAATAAACTAACTAAAGTACAAAAAATAAATAAGAACTAAGTTACAAAAAATAAAAAAATATTTACAAACATTAGAAAAATATTACAACAATTTTAAACTAATTACACCTACTCTAAGCCCCCTAATAAAATAACAAAGCCCCCCAAAATAAAAAAATGCCCTACCCTATTCTAAATTAAAAAAGTTCAAAGCTCTTTTACCTTACCAGCCCTGAACAGGGCCCTTTGCGGGGCATGCCCCAAAGAATTCAGCTCTTTTGCCTGTAAAAAAAAACACATACAATACCCCCCCCCCAACATTACAACCCACCACCCACATACCCCTAATCTAACCCAAACCCCCCTTAAATAAACCTAACACTAAGCCCCTGAAGATCTTCCTACCTTATCTTCACCATGCCAAGTTCACCGATCAGTCCTCGGAAGTCTTGATCCAAGCCTCGGAAGTGTTGATCCAAGCCCAAGCGGGGGGCTGAAGAGTGACGTCCATCCTCGGGCTGAAGTCTGGATCCAAGCGGCGGCTGAAGAAATCCATCATCGGGCTGAAGTCGGAAGTCCATCATCGGGATGAAGTCTTCTATCAAGCAGCATCTTCAATCTTCTTTCTTCCGGAGCGGAGCCATCTTCTTCCCAGCCGACACGGATCCATCCTCTTCTAACGACGCCTACTAGCCGAATGACGCTTCCTTTAAATGACGTCATCCAAGATGGCGTCCGTCGAATTCCGATTGGCTGATAGGATTCTATCAGCCAATCGGAATTAAGGTAGGAAAATTCTGATTGGCTGATGGAATCAGCCAATCAGATTCAAGTTCAATCCGATTGGCTGATCCGATCAGCCAATCAGATTGAGCTCGCATTCTATTGGCTGTTCCGATCAGCTAATAGAATGCGAGCTCAATCTGATTGGCTGATTCCATCAGCCAATCAGAATTTTCCTACCTTAATTCCGATTGGCTGATAGAATCCTATCAGGCAATCGGAATTCGACGGACGCCATCTTGGATGACGTCATTTAAAGGAACCGTCATTCGGCTAGTAGGCATCGTTAGAAGAGGATGGATCCGCGTCGGCTGGGAAGAAGATGGCTCCGCTCCGCTCCGGAAGAAAGAAGATTGAAGATGCTGCTTGATAGAAGACTTCATCCCGATGATGGACTTCCGACTTCAGCCCGATGATGGATTTCTTCAGCCGCCGCTTGGATCCAGACTTCAGCCCGAGGATGGACGTCACTCTTCAGCCCCCCGCTTGGGCTTGGATCAACACTTCCGAGGCTTGGATCAAGACTTCCGAGGACTGATCGGTGAACCTGGCATGGTGAAGATAAGGTAGGAAGATCTTCAGGGGCTTAGTGTTAGGTTTATTTAAGGGGGGTTTGGGTTAGATTAGGGGTATGTGGGTGGTGGGTTGTAATGTTGGGGGGGGGGTATTGTATGTGTTTTTTTTACAGGCAAAAGAGCTGAATTCTTTGGGGCATGCCCCGCAAAGGGCCCTGTTCAGGGCTGGTAAGGTAAAAGAGCTTTGAACTTTTTTAATTTAGAATAGGGTAGGGCATTTTTTTATTTTGGGGGGCTTTGTTATTTTATTAGGGGGCTTAGAGTAGGTGTAATTAGTTTAAAATTGTTGTAATATTTTTCTAATGTTTGTAAATATTTTTTTATTTTTTATAACTTAGTTCTTTTTTATTTTTTGTACTTTAGTTAGTTTATTTCATTGTATTTATTTGTAGATATTGTATTTAATTAATTTATTGATAGTGTAGTGTTAGGTTTAATTGTAGATAATTGTAGGTATTTTATTTAATTAATTTATTGATAGTGTAGTATTAGGTTTAATTGTAACTTAGGTTAGGATTTATTTTACAGGTAATTTTGTAATTATTTTAACTATTTTAGCTATTAAATAGTTCTTAACTATTTTATAGCTATTGTACCTGGTTAAAATAAATACAAAGTTACCTGTAAAATAAATATAAATCCTAAAATAGCTATAATATAATTATAATTTATATTGTAGCTATATTAGGGTTTATTTTACAGGAAAGTATTTAGCTTTAAATAGGAATAATTTATTTAATAAGAGTTAATTTATTTCGTGAGATTTAAATTATATTTAATTTAGGGGGGTGTTAGTGTTAGGGTTAGACTTAGCTTTAGGGGTTAATCCATTTATTACAGTAGCGGCGAGATTCGGTCGGCAGATTAGGGGTTAATAATTGAAGTTAGGTGTCGGCGATGTTAGGGAGGGCAGATTAGGGGTTAATACTATTTATTATAGGGTTATTGAGGCGGGAGTGAGGCGGATTAGGGGTTAATAACTTTATTATAGTAGCGGTGCGGTCCGCTCGGCAGATTAGGGGTTAATAAGTGTAGGCAGGTGGAGGCGACGTTGAGGGGGGCAGATTAGGGGTTAATAAATATAATATAGGGGTCGGCGGTGTTAGGGGCAGCAGATTAGAGGTACATAAGGATAAGGTAGGTGGCGGCACTTTGCGGTCGGCAGATTAGGGATTAATTATTGTAGGTAGCTGGCGGCGACGTTGTGGGGGGCATTTTAGGGGTTAATAAATATAATATAGGGGTCGGCGGTGTTAGGGGCAGCAGATTAGGGGTACATAAGTATAACGTAGGTGGCGGTCGGCAGATTAGGGGTTAAAAAAATTTAATCGAGTGGCGGCGATGTGGGGGGACCTCGGTTTAGGGGTACATAGGTAGTTTATGGGTGTTAGTGTACTTTAGAGCACAGTAGTTAAGAGCTTTATAAACCGGCGTTAGCCCAGAAAGCTCTTTACTACTGACTTTTTTCTGCAGCTGGAGTTTTGTCGTCAGATTTCTAACGCTCACTTCAGCAACGACTCTAAATACCGGCGTTAGAAAGATCCCATTGAAAAGATAGGATACGCAAATGACGTAAGGGGATCTGCGGTATGGAAAAGTCGCGGCTGCAAAGTGAGCGTTAGACCCTTTCCTGAATGACTCCAAATACCAGAGGGCGGTAAAAACCAGCGTTAGGAGCCTCAACTCTAAATCTAGGCCTAAGTGAATTCAAAGATTTGTTGTGATGTCTAGAAAAATGTTGCACTAAAGGTGTGGAGATTTTACCTGCTAATATGGTGGAGAAATGCTCTCTTATCCTAGAGTTGATGTCTCTAGTGGTAAGACCTATGTACTGAATTTTACAAACTTCACAACTTAGCAGGTAAATTAAAAAAGAGGATTTACAGTTCAGGCAACTACCAATCTCAAATACTTACGGCTAGATTTAGAGTTTTGTCGGTAAAGACCCGCGTAGCTAACGCTGCTTTTTTTCCCAACGCACCCTTAAGACAACGCTGGTATTTAGAGTTGTCTGAAGGGCTGCTTTAGGCTCAAAAAAGGGTGCGTTGAGCCTAACTTAGCTCCACTTCAACCCTCAATACCAGCGTTGCTTACGGTAGCGGTAAGCAGCTAAAACTTACTCGTGCACGATATCCCCATAGGAAACAATTGGGCAGTTTGGGCAGAAAAAAAACCTAACACCTGCAAAAAAGCAGCGTTCAGCTCCTAACGCAGCCCCATTGTTTCCTATGGGGAAACACTCTCTAAGTCTACACCTAACACCCTAACATGAACCCCGAGTCTAAACACCCCTAACCTTACACTTATTAACCCCTAATCTGCCGCCCCCACTATCGCTGACACCTGCATTATACCAGTAACCCGTAATCTGCCACTCCGGACACCGCCGCAACCTACATTATCCCTATGAACCCCTAATCTGCTGCCCCTAACACCGCCGACCCCTATATTATAATTATTAACCCCTAATCTGCTCCCCCCAACGTCGCCGCCACCTACCTACACTTATTAACCCCTAATCTGCCAACCGACATCGCCGTCACTATAATAAATGTATTAACCCCTAAACCGCCACACTCCCGCCTCGCAAACACTATAATAAATGTTATTAACCCCTAATCTGCCCTCTCTAACATCGCCGCCACCTACCTACAATTATTAACCCCTAATCTCCCGCCCCCAAAACGTCGCCGCTACTATAATAAAGTTATTAACCCCTAAACCTAAGTCTAACCCTAACCCTAACATCCAAGATGGCGTCCCTTCAATTCCGATTGGCTGATAGAATTCTATCAGCCAATCGGAATTAAGGTAGAAAAAATCTGATTGGCTGATGCAATCAGCCAATCAGATTGAAGTTCCATCCGATTGGCTGATCCAATCAGCCAATCGTATTGAACTCGCATTCTATTGGCTGATCGGAACAGCCAATAGAATGCAAGTTCAATACGATTGGCTGATTGGATCAGCCAATCGGATGGAACTTCAATCTGATTGGCTGATTGCATCAGCCAATCAGATTTTTTTCTACCTTAATTCCGATTGGCTGATAGAATTCTATCAGCCAATCAGAATTGAAGGGACGCCATCTTGGATGACGTCCCTTAAAGGAACCTTCATTCGTCGTTAGTCCGTCGGTTGAAAAGGATGGCTCCGCGTCGGCTCCGTTGAAGATGGCTCAGCTCCGCTCCGGATGGATGAAGATTGAAGACGCCACCTGGATGAACACTTTTACCGGATGGAGGACCTCTTCTTTGCCGCTTGGATGAAGACTTCCACCGGATCAAGGACCTCCTCTGCGCACCTTGGATGAAGAATTCGGCTCGGCTGGGTGAAGACGACTCAAGGTAGGATGATCTTCAGGGAGTTAGCGATAAGTTTAATTAAGGGGGGTTTGGGTGGGTTAGAGTACGGGTGTGTGGGTGGTGGGTTGTAATGTTAGGGGGGTATTGTATTTTTATTTTCAGGTAAAAGAGCTGATTACTTTGGGGCAATGCCCCGCAAAAAGCCCTTTTAAGGGCTGGTAAAAGAGCTGATTACTTTTGTATTTTAGAATAGGGTAGGGATTTTTTTTTTTTTTTTTTTTTTTTTATTTTATTAGGGGCTTAGATTAGGTGTAATTAGTTTAAACTGCTTGTAATTCTTTTTTATTTTTTGTAATTTAGTGTTTGTTTTTTTTGTATTATAGTATAGTTTATTTTATTGTATTTTATTTTAGCTAATTGTATGTAATTTATTTAATTAATTTAATGATAGTGTAGTGTTAGGTGTATTTGTAACTTAGGTTAGGATTTATTTTACAGGTAATTTTGTATTTATTTTAACTAGGTAGCTATTAAATAGTTATTAACTATTTAATAGCTATTGTACCTTGTTAAAACAAATACAAAGTTGCCTGTAAAATAAATATAAATCCTAAAATAGCTACAATGTAATTATTAATTATATTGTAGCTATATTAGGTTTATTTTCTAGGTAAGTATTTAGTTTTAAATAGGATTATTTTATTTAATTTTATGAATATTATTTCGTTTCATTTCAATTATATTTATGTTAGGGGGGTGTTAGGGTTAGGGTTAGACTTAGGTTTAGGGGTTAATAGCTTTATTATAGTAGCGGCGACATTGCGGGCGGGAGATTAGGGGTTAATAATTGTAGGTAGGTAGCCGCGATGTTAGGGAGGGCAGATTAGGGGTTAATAACATTTATTATAGTGTTTGCGAGGCGGGAGTGCGGCGGTTTAGGGGTTAATACATTTATTATAGTGACGGCGATGTCCGGTCGGCAGATTACGGGTTAATAAGTGTAGGTAGGTGGCGGCGACGTTGGGGGGGCAGATTAGGGGTTAATAATTATAATATAGGGGTCGGCGGTGTTAGGGGCAGCAGATTAGGGGTTTATAGGTATAATGTAGGTGGCGGCGGTGTCCGGTCGGCAGATTAGGGGTTAAAATTTTTTATTATAGTGGCGGCGATGTGGGGGGGGCCACGGTTTAGGGGTACATAGGTAGTTTATGGGTGTTAGTGTACTTTAGAGCACCGTAGTTAAGAGCTTTATATTCCAGTGTTAGCCCATAAAGCTCTTAACTACTGACTTTTTTTGGCGGTAGGAGTCTTGTCGGTAGAGGGTCTACCGCTCACTTCTCCCAAGACTCCAAATACTGGCGTTAGGCATATCCCATTGAAAAGATAGGATACGCAATTGGCGTAAGGGGATCTGCGGTAGCCTGGAATCGCGGTAGGGAAGTGAGCGTTAGACCCTTTCCTGGCTGACTCTAAATACCAGGGGGCGGCCAAAAGCAGCGTTAGGACCCTTTAACGCTGCTTTTGACGGCTAACGCAGAACTCTAAATTTAGCCGTTAATTTGTTATATAGTATGTGAAAGTTTTTGTAATATGAGCAAAATCACAGGGTTTGCATTTATTGTGGCTACACCTTTACATGCCCTTATGGTGTAACCAAGATGTATTGGCACTGGGTGATGACAATTGTGAAGGAGATACTAAATTCCCAACAGTTTTACAGCGTCTGTAAGAGCATCTTAAACCCTTGCCCACTACTGACACAAGTTTGTCATCCTCTGTGAGAACTGGTAGACGTTTTCTAATAATTTTACAGACCTCTGTGTACTGCTCACTGTAATTAGTAATAAAAGTAACTCCTTCAAAATCCTTGTCCTTTTGTTCTTTAGTATTGCCTGAAAGTAGGGTTTGTCTACTAATCTTAAAGGTTTCCCTTTTGGCTCTGATTATGTGCAGGTCAGTGTATGTTATGTTATGTAATGTTATGTGTTAGAACAGGTGGAAAATAAGTTCTGGTACCTAGTATCCGCTATAGCAGGACCACTCAGCCTCACACCAAACCTTGGATTCACACAGATTTAACTTACAGGAATCCGGTTTTGCTCATTGAACTGAGGGTCACTACTGCAGGGTACAGAGTGAATACGGAGCTGTCACGCAACCAAGTTACAGGATGTCTGTATCTCAACAGATAGGAGGAGTATCTATAGATTGGAATAGATAATTAATCAACTAATTAACTAGTGATTAAATGTGATATAGCTGACACATATACAGAGAAGATAGATGGTAAAATGGAATGTCAGACAAACAGATGTAGTACAATGAGATATTGTTATAAGGCCAGATAGTATTATGCCCAGAATGTATTTGAACAGATAAGGTAGGTTAGTAATGATTAGAGTTGTATGAGGTAATATGGCAGATAGGAGAATCAAGTAAGACAAGGATTAGTAATACATAGAACTACAAAACCTTATTCTGAGTTGATGGAAAAGATACTTGTTAGGAATACAGCACTTGAGGGAATATCTTATGTAGATAGAGTGATATCTTAGATTATGTTAACAGATATTGTTTATGCAAGGATAAGTTAGTAACAAACGATCAGTCCCTTAGTCAAGTTCAGGGTGGTCACAGCAAATGATGTTAAGCAAGCAGCAGTTCAAGCAGAGTAGGCAATGTAACAGGCAGTTGAAGTTTATCCTGCAGTTTAGTGATAGTAACAGTCATTGAATACAGTGCTAGTTAGTTTGCTTAGTTGAGAGACATAATGATATCCAAATAGAGTAATAAAATATACAGACCAATTCCTGATGGTTATTTGGAAGGCTAAATCAGAGCCAGATGAAAGCCTTACTGTATCCTGGATGATTGTTTGATGAAAGGACACAGCGCGGTACACGCGCTGCAGACACGCTGAGATGCCGGGTGTGACGTCACAGCCACCCGGTGTAACAGTTAGGGGAACTGAATGCTGCTCCTTTGGTTCCTAAGAAAGTGCAAGTAACAAAAGAGGCAGACCGGCACACAGCAACAGAGGATTAAGGTAGGCTGCCAAGATTCACAGCAGCAAGTAAGAAATCCCCACAGCTTGAGGAAAGGGCTAGGTGTCTTCAGAGAGGAGTCACATTAAGTAACTGATTCAAATTACCAAGCGAGGAGCATAGAGAGGAGGGGCCTTAAATAGGGAGAGAGGAGTCAGAATTAAAGGGACAGGATTGTAATAGTGAATTCCCTGACAGGACACCCCCCTCAAGGAGCCGCTCAGCGGATCAAGGACCTGGACGGTGAGGATTCCTCCTATGGAACAAGGAAACCAGGCGTGGAGCCATAACATTAGTAGCAGGCTCCCAAGAATCTTCTTCAGGTCCATAACCCTTCCAACTGACCAAATACTGAAGGCGGTTCCGAAAGTATCGAGAATCTTGAATAGAATCAATCTCGTACTCCATCTCATCTGTCACATGAGTTAGAGAAGTATCCATCGAAGGTGTAGCCCTGATAGAAGCATAGGGTTTAAGGAGTGAGACGTGAAATGTTGGATGAATTCTCATGGAAGAAGGTAGTAGAAGAGTGACTGCATTAACATTAACAACATTCTTAATTTCAAAGGGACCCAAATAAAGTGAAGCAAGCTTTTTGGAAGGAACCTGTAATCTTATATTCTTCGTGCTTAACCAAACTTTATCTCCCACCTTATATTCGGGAGGTTTAGAACGTCGTAGATCGAAGTAACGTTTTTGAGCTTTTTGAGCATCAAGTAGTAGTTGTTTTACAGTGGCGAAACCTTTCACTAAGGTATTGATTTTGTCATTAACAACAGGTATAGGAGAATTTTTTGGAGTCTGAACGTCATAAGAAGGATGAAAACCGTAGTTAAGGAAAAATGGAGACATTTTAGTAGAGGAACTGAGCATGTTATTATGAGCAAATTCAGCAGTGGAAAGGAGAGAATGCCAGTTATCTTGTTCTAGATAACAGTAACAACGGAGATACTGTTCCAGGGCTTGATTCGTTCTCTCAGTCTGCCCATTGGTTTGTGGATGAAAAGCTGTACTTAACCTCCTAGAGATGTTGAGGGATTTACAAAGATGATCCCAAAATCTAGAGGTAAACTGCGAACCTCTGTCAGTAGTAATGGAATTCGGTAGACCATGTAATTTGACAATATGATCTATGAAAAGAGTAGCTGTTTCTGGAGCTGTGGGTAGACCTCTATGTGGCAGGAAATGGGCCATTTTAGAAAAAAGATCAACAACGACCATGATAGTGTTGAAGTTAGCAGAAGGTGGCAGATCAACAATAAAGTCCATGGCAATATCTGCCCAAGGTCTTTCAGGTATTGGAAGAGATAGAAGGTATCCGTAGGGACGTGTATGTTGATGTTTTTTAGTAGTGCAAAGAAAACATGTTTTGATGTATTGCTTGATTGTATCAGACATTTTGGGCCACCAATAATTCCTTGAAAGGATATGAAGGGTCCTATGTACGCCAGGATGACCTGCTAAAGAGGAATCATGAGCTGCTGCCAAAACCTCATTCCTGAGAACCTTGGGTACATATAGTTGGTCATGATGATAGAATAGTTCATCAGAATGTTTATTTAAATTGAGGTGTGTTATTAATGAATCCTCCTTCTGTTGCAGCTTTAGGGTCTCCAAGAAATCATTTGTTAAACAAATGATTCTATCCGCAGGTATCACTGAGGCAGGTGTCAGATGATCTTGTGGCTTAGGAGGTATACGAGAGAGGGTATCTGCCTTAAGATTTTTAGAACCTGGACGATAGGTGATCACATAATCAAAACGTGAGAAGAAAAGGCTCCAGCGGACTTGACGAGAAGTCAGGGTCTTGTTTGACTTTAAATACTCTAAGTTACGATGGTCTGTGTAAATAGTAATAGGAAATTTTGTACCTTCCAGGATATGCCTCCAGAATTCCAATGCGGATATAATGGCAAGCAATTCCTTATCACCAATACCATAGTTTATCTCAGCTGAGCTCATGACGCGAGAATAGAATGCAACAGGATGTAATGGCTGTTCTTGAGAGGCCCTCTGGGACAGAACAGCCCCTATTGCAAATTCAGAAGCATCAACCTCAAGCGTAAAATGACAACTGGGATCTGGGAATTGCAAAATAGGGGCTGAAGTAAATTTATTCTTAAGGGTAGTGAAAGAGTCTTGAGCTCTACTATCCCATGAAAACCTGATATGTTTCTTAGTTAAAGTTGTTAATGGTTTGACAATATGTGAGAAATCTTTAATGAATTTTCTATAAAAATTTGCAAATCCAAGGAACCTCTGGACATCTTTTTTACAAAAGGGTACTGGCCATTTGAGTATAGCTTCTACTTTACTGGTCTCCATAGTAATCCCAGTAGGAGAGATACAGTAACCCAAAAATGAAATAGAGTTAGTATTAAATATACATTTCTCTAGTTTGGCGTAGAGATGATGTTGCCTTAAACGAGATAAAACTAATTTTACATGTTTTAAATGGTTTTCAAAAGTGTCTGAATAGACAAGAATGTCATCTAAATAGATAACAATACATACATCCAAAAGGTCGTGAAAAACATCATTTATAAAGCACTGGAAAGTGGCTGGGGCGTTGCAGAGCCCAAACGGCATTACTGTGTATTCATAAAGTCCGTATCGTGTACGGAAAGCCGTTAGCCACTCATCCCCTGCTCTCATCCTGATTAAATTGTATGCGCCCCTAAGATCGAGCTTGGTGTAAATGGTGGCACCCTGAAGACGCTCAATTAGTTCAGGAATGAGAGGCAGGGGATATCTGTTTTTCTTAGTACATTTATTCAGTTGTCTGTAATCTATAATGGGGCGTAAACTGCCATCTTTATTTTTCACAAAAAACATAGCAGCACCTGCAGAGGAAGTGGATGGACGTATAAACCCTTTTTTCAAGTTTTCGTCTAGATATTCCTTAAGGTGGGCTAGTTCAGGTTGAGACAAAGGATATATATGACCATAAGGAATGGTGCAGTTAGGAATGAGATCAATAGGGCAGTCATACTTTCTATGTGGTGGAAGTGTAGCTGCCTCAACCTTATCAAAAACATCAGCATATTCTTTATAGCAATCTGGTAATGTGTCTACATTAATATGACAAAGTGTATGAGAATCAGTGCAGAATTGCTTGCAATACTGAGAATCAAAAACTACAGTAGAGTCTGTCCAAGAAATAGTGGGGTTATGCATAGACAACCACTGAATACCAAGTATCATAGGGTAGACGGAACTTGGTAAAACATCAAAAGACATCAACTCAGTATGCCCTGAGTCTGAGGTGACCGTAAGTGGAACTGTATGGTGTGAGATAGGACCAGAACTAAAAAATGAACCATCAACCAAACGGATGGCTAGTGCAACACTCTTTTTTATTAGTGGTATTTTGTGCTTAACAACAAAAACTAAATCTATGAAATTCCCAGATGCTCCAGAGTCAATTACGGCCTGTACGTCTATCTTCTGCTGATCCCACTGTAACGAGAGAGGGATTGATAAATGAAGCAAATTATTATTAACCATATTTACAGTGTGCTTAAATCTTACTCTCTTACCCTTCTTTTGACGAAGGAGAGATGGGCAATCCCTTACGCCATGATCCTTTTCAGCACAATATGGCTTTCTCTTCAGGCTTTAGAGGGCCTCTAATCACCGCAACATCCATGGGTTCATCAACATTCTTGGTAGCATGGGTAGGAAGATTTGCATGATAGGGAGTGTATTTCCTAGGAGTAATGTCAGTTGTGGATTTTTCATATTTCCTTTCCCTGAGTCTTCGGTCAATACCAATACATAAAGTCATGAGATCCTCAAGGACATCTGGAATGATACCTCTAGCAAGTTCATCTTTTAATGAGTCACTGAGGCCCAAGCGAAATTGATTTTTCAGAGCTGGGTTGTTCCACAAAGTGTCAGGAGCCCATCTTTTAAAGTCCGTTATGTATTCCTCTACCATCCTTTTCCCTTGGCGTAAGGATCTCAAAGCTGTTTCAGCAGTATTCTGCTTGTTATGATCCTCATATAAAAGGGACATCGCAGAAAAAAAAGAATCAAGAGAATTTAATATGGGATCATCAGTCTCATAGAAAGCGTTGGCCCAAGATCTAGCTTCTCCACGCAAAAAAGAAATCACAGTCAAAACTCGGATTCTGTCAGTAGGATAAGACCTAGGTTTCAAAGTGAACATAAGAGTGCAAGAGTTTCTAAAGTCTCTGAACATGGACCTGTCCCCAGAGAATTTCTCTGGCGGACTCACAACAGGCTCAGGTGTAGTCTCAGAAATAGAAGGTTTAGTTGCCATATGCTCATTGATAAATTTTCTAATATTCTGGTTCTCAATTTGTATCTCTCTTAAACCCTGTAACATATTATCCATACTTTGGGCTAGAGAACCCACTCTATTGGAAAGCTCACTCAGCTCCATGATAGTGGATAGAGGTACTTTTATTTGGCTTGGTAATATGTTATGTTATGTAATGTTATGTGTTAGAACAGGTGGAAAATAAGTTCTGGTACCTAGTATCCGCTATAGCAGGACCACTCAGCCTCACACCAAACCTTGGATTCACACAGATTTAACTTACAGGAATCCGGTTTTGCTCATTGAACTGAGGGTCACTACTGCAGGGTACAGAGTGAATACGGAGCTGTCACGCAACCAAGTTACAGGATGTCTGTATCTCAACAGATAGGAGGAGTATCTATAGATTGGAATAGATAATTAATCAACTAATTAACTAGTGATTAAATGTGATATAGCTGACACATATACAGAGAAGATAGATGGTAAAATGGAATGTCAGACAAACAGATGTAGTACAATGAGATATTGTTATAAGGCCAAATAGTATTATGCCCAGAATGTATTTGAACAGATAAGGTAGGTTAGTAATGATTAGAGTTGTATGAGGTAATATGGCAGATAGGAGAATCAAGTAAGACAAGGATTAGTAATACATAGAACTACAAAACCTTATTCTGAGTTGATGGAAAAGATACTTGTTAGGAATACAGCACTTGAGGGAATATCTTATGTAGATAGAGTGATATCTTAGATTATGTTAACAGATATTGTTTATGCAAGGATAAGTTAGTAACAAACGATCAGTCACTTAGTCAAGTTCAGGGTGGTCACAGCAAATGATATTAAGCAAGCAGCAGTTCAAGCAGAGTAGGCAATGTAACAGGCAGTTGAAGTTTATCCTGCAGTTTAGTGATAGTAACAGTCATTGAATACAGTGCTACTTAGTTTGCTTAGTTGAGAGACATAATGATATCCAAATAGAGTAATAAAATATACAGACCAATTCCTGATGGTTATTTGGAAGGCTAAATCAGAGCCAGATGAAAGCCTTACTGTATCCTGGATGATTGTTTGATGAAAGGACACAGCGCGGTACACGCGCTGCAGACACGCTGAGATGCCGGGTGTGACGTCACAGCCACCCGGTGTAACAGTTAGGGGAACTGAATGCTGCTCCTTTGGTTCCTAAGAAAGTGCAAGTAACAAAAGAGGCAGACCGGCACACAGCAACAGAGGATTAAGGTAGGCTGCCAAGATTCACAGCAGCAAGTAAGAAATCCCCACAGCTTGAGGAAAGGGCTAGGTGTCTTCAGAGAGGAGTCACATTAAGTAACTGATTCAAATTACCAAGCGAGGAGCATAGAGAGGAGGGGCCTTAAATAGGGAGAGAGGAGTCAGAATTAAAGGGACAGGATTGTAATAGTGAATTCCCTGACAGTGTAACCACGTTGTTTCAGACGTTGTTCCAAAAATTATGCCTCTTTTTCAAAGACAGCATCATCAGAACAATTACGTCTGGTCCTAATAAGATGACCTTTCGCAATGGTGTAAGGGACATGTCTCTAGGGTGGCAGCTTTTCGCATGTAAGATAGTATTTCCAGAAATGGGTTTTCGATACAATTTAATCCTGACACTTTGAGTGTTTCCTATGAGTATGACATCAAGGAAATTCACCTCTTGTTTCTGGTACTCATAAGTAAACTTTAATCCTGCATCTTTGACATTTAGCCAGTCCATAAATTTTTGTAGTTGTTCCTGATCACCAAACCAGACCATAAGGAGATCATCAATATAGCTCTTATAGAAAGAGATATATGACCTGAAGGGATTTTCTATTCCAAAAATGCTACTTTTCTCCCACCAACCTAATATCAAATTGACATAAGATGACACATATTTAGTGCCCATGGCGGTGCCGCATTTTTGCATTTTTGAAAATAGAAAAATCCCTTCAAACTCAAAATAGTTATGAGTGAGAAGAAAAGATGTTATCCTAATAGTGTATTCCCTGAAATCATGTGTGTAATTGGTTTCACTGTCCAACATATTTCCTCAGAGCCTCCAAGCCAACCACTGTCATTATTCCAAATGATGTTATCAAGTAGTTTCAAAACATGGGAAGTATCCCTTAATTAGCTATGCTGTATAAGCACCCATGTTTGGAGCACAGCATCAAGCCACTGACTGAGAGGCTCCAAAAGGTAGCCTATCCCACTAACAATGAATTAATTGATGGATCGCTTACCTCTTTTGTGAAGAAATTTATCTTATTCAGCATCAAGCGCATCCATCCAGACACACCCTCTCTGCTTTTGCGATCCTGGCTACAAGCTGACCGCCGGCTTCACGAGTGATGTCATCACCCATCGCCTATTGTTGACGGAGCACGCTGTGAGCTGAAGTCTCATGAGCTACAGGAATCCGGCAGTGAGTAGAGGTTTTACACCCGGCTAAGCGCATTAAAGCTGATCTGGTCTTTTCCGGTGGAGCTCCTCATGAAGATATCCAGATCTGTAGCTGTATTTCAAGTGTTGGCTCCATTACATATGTATGCCATGATCGAGATGGGACTGTTTTGCCCTGGGTAAGCACTGATATATATGCATATCATATAAACTATTTTGGAACTTTGTCCAGATCCTATGTGTATACACATATTAACACATAAATATATATTTATATAATCATATACATATATATTTAAAAATATGCTGCCCATTGCTGTGCTACTTACCCCTTCGCTGCACGATGTTCTGATGCTGCCTCTGACTGCATCAGAATGAGGCTCCCATTGGAGCCTATGGAAGCACTCTATCGTTTTTCCGTTAATAGAATATCTAAAAACATGAAAGGGTAATTATTAAAAAAATAAGCATTTTTATAAGCCTTTCATGAATGAAAGAGCCAATGTTTTACTTTATGATTACAAATATTCACCTAGATTACGAGTTTTGTGTTATGAATCAAATAGTAGCGTTGTGGCCGATAACACATAATTTTCCCTAATGTAGCCATTTCAAATCTTGTCGGTATAGGTGTACCGCAAGCCTTTTAGCCTGTACCGCAACGTCTGTACCTCACTCCTAAAAATTATGCTTTTTCATGGGATTCCCATAGCGCCGGTATTACGAGTTTTGCGGTGAGGCTAAAAAGCGAGCGTTACAGCCTAAAATGACGATCTGTACCGCCATCTAAACTCAGTAGTTATGAGTTTTACGCTACAAAGCTGTAATATAAAACTCATAACTAAAGTGTTAAAAAGTACACTAACACCCATAAAATACCTATTAACCCCTAAACCAAGGCCCTCCTGCATCGCAAACACTATAGTCAAATTAATAACCCCTAATCTGCCGCTCCCGATTTCGCCGCCACTTTAAAAAATATTAACCCATATTCCGCCGCTCCCTGACATCCTCACCACTATAATAAACTTATTAACCCCTAAACCGACGCCCTCCCACATCGCAAACACTAGTTAAATATTATTAACCCCTAATCTGCCGTCCGCCCACATCGCCCCCACTATGCTAAAGTTATTAAGCCCTACACCGCCGCCATTATACTAAACCTATTAACCCCTAAACCGTAAGCCCCCCACAACAAAATATACTAAACTAAACTATTAATCCCTAAACCGAAAGCCCCCCACATCAAAATAAACTAAATTAAACTATTTACCCCTAAACCTAACAATCCCCTAACTTTATATTAAAATTACAATTTACCTAGGCCTAGATTTGGAGTTTGGCGTTAGCCGTGAAAACCAGCGTTAGAGGCTCCTAACGCTGGTTTTAGGCTAACTCCGGTATTTGGAGTCACTCAAAATAGGGTCTAACGCTCACTTTTCAGCCGCGACTTTTCCATACCGCAGATCCCCTTACGTAAATTGCGTATCCCATCTTTTCTATGGGATTTTTCTAACTCCGGTATTTAGAGTCGTGTCTGAAGTGAGCGTTAGACATCTAACGACAAAACTCCAGCCGCAGGAAAAAAGTCAGTAGTTAAGAGCTTTCTGGGCTAACGCCGGTTCATAAAGCTCTTAACTACTGTACTCTAAAGTACACTAACACCCATAAACTACCTATGTACCCCTAAACCGAGGTCCCCCCACATCGCCGCCACTCGATTAAATTTTTTAACCCCTAATCTGCCGACCGCCACCTACGTTATACTTATGTACCCCTAATCTGCTGCCCCTAACACCGCCGACCCCTGTATTATATTTATTAACCCCTAATCTGCCCCCCACAACGTCGCCGCCAGCTACCTACAATAATTAACCCCTAATCTGCCGACCGCAAAGCGCCGCCACCTACATTATAGCTATGTACCCCTAATCTGCTGCCCCTAACACCGCCGACCCCTATATTATATTTATTAAACCCTAATCTGCCCCCCTCAACGTCGCCCCCACCTGCCTACACTTATTAACCCCTAATCTGCCGAGAGGACCGCACCGCTACTATAATAAAGTTATTAACCCCTAATCCGCCTCACTAACCCTATAATAAATAGTATTAACCCCTAATCTGCCCTCCCTAACATCGCCGACACCTAACTTCAATTATTAACCCCTAATCTGCCGACCGGAGCTCACCGCTATTCTAATAAATGTATTAACCCCTAAAGCTAAGTCTAACCCTAACACTAACACCCACCTAAATTAAATATAATTTTAATCTAACGAAATTAATTAACTCTTATTAAATAAAGTATTCCTATTTAAAGCTAAATACTTACCTGTTAAATAAATCCTAATATAGCTACAATATAAATTATAATTACATTGTAGCTATTTTAGGATTAATATTTATTTTACAGGCAACTTTGTAATTATTTTAACCAGGTACAATAGCTATTAAATAGTTAAGAACTATTTAATAGTTACCTAGTTAAAATAATAACAAAATTACCTGTAAAATAAATCCTAACCTAAGTTACAATTAAACCTAACACTATACTATCATTAAATTAATTAAATAAAATACCTACAATTACCTACAATTAAACCTAACACTACACTATCAATACATTAATTAAATACAATATCTACAAATAACTACAATGAAATAAACTAACTAAAGTACAAAAAATAAAAAAGAACTAAGTTACAAAAAATAAAAAATTTTTTACAAACATAAGAAAAATATTACAACAATTTTAAACTAATTACACCTACTCTAAGCCCCCTAATAAAATAACAAAGCCCCCCAAAATAAAAAAATGCCCTACCCTATTCTAAATTACTAAAGTTCAAAGCTCTTTTACCTTACCAGCCCTGAAAAGGGCCCTTTGCGGGGCATGCCCCAAGAAGTTCAGCTCTTTTGCCTGTAAAATAAAACATACAATACCCCCCCCCAACATTACAACCCACCACCCACATACCCCTAATCTAACCCAAACCCCCCTTAAATAAACCTAACACTAAGCCCCTGAAGATCTTCCTACCTTGTCTTCACCCTGCCAGGTTCACTGATCGGTCCAGAAGAGCTCCTCCGATGTCCTTATCCAAGCCCAAGCGGGGGGCTGAAGAGGTCCATGATCCGGCTGAAGTCATCATCCAAGCGGGAGCTGAAGAGGTCCATGATCCGGCTGAAGTCATCATCCAAGCGGGAGCTGAAGAGGTCCATGATCCGGCTGAAGTCTTCATCCAAGCGGGGCAGAAGAGGTCTTCCATCCGATTGAAGTCTTCATCCAAGCGGGATCTTCTATTGTCATCCATGCGGAGCGGAGCGGCAGGATCCTGAAGACCTCCAACGCGGAACATCCATCCTGGCCGACGACTGAACGACGAATGACGGTTCCTTTAAATGACGTCATCCAAGATGGCGTCCCTCGAATTCCGATTGGCTGATAGGATTCTATCAGCCAATCGGAATTAAGGTAGGAATATTCTGATTGGCTGATGGAATCAGCCAATCAGAATCAAGTTCAATCCGATTGGCTGATCCAATCAGCCCCCCGCTTGGGCTTGGATAAGGACATCGGAGGAGCTCTTCTGGACCGATCGGTGAACCTGGCAGGGTGAAGACAAGGTAGGAAGATCTTCAGGGGCTTAGTGTTAGGTTTATTTAAGGGGGGTTTGGGTTAGATTAGGGGTATGTGGGTGGTGGGTTGTAATGTTGGGGGGGGGGTATTGTATGTTTTATTTTACAGGCAAAAGAGCTGAACTTCTTGGGGCATGCCCCGCAAAGGGCCCTGTTCAGGGCTGGTAAGGTAAAAGAGCTTTGAACTTTAGTAATTTAGAATAGGGTAGGGCATTTTTTTATTTTGGGGGGCTTTGTTATTTTATTAGGGGGCTTAGAGTAGGTGTAATTAGTTTAAAATTGTTGTAATATTTTTCTTATGTTTGTAAAAAAAAATTTATTTTTTGTAACTTAGTTCTTTTTTATTTTTTGTACTTTAGTTAGTTTATTTCATTGTAGTTATTTGTAGATATTGTATTTAATTAATGTATTGATAGTGTAGTGTTAGGTTTAATTGTAGGTAATTGTAGGTATTTTATTTAATTAATTTAATGATAGTATAGTGTTAGGTTTAATTGTAACTTAGGTTAGGATTTATTTTACAGGTAATTTTGTAATTATTTTAACTAGGTAACTATTAAATAGTTCTTAACTATTTAATAGCTATTGTACCTGGTTAAAATAATTACAAAGTTGCCTGTAAAATAAATATTAATCCTAAAATAGCTACAATGTAATTATAATTTATATTGTAGCTATATTAGGATTTATTTTACAGGTAAGTATTTAGCTTTAAATAGGAATAATTTATTTAATAAGAGTTAATTAATTTCGTTAGATTAAAATTATATTTAACTTAGGGGGGTGTTAGTGTTAGGGTTAGACTTAGCTTTAGGGGTTAATACATTTATTAGAACAGCGGCGAGCTCCGGTCGGCAGATTAGGGGTTAATAATTGAAGTTAGGTGTCGGCGATGTTAGGGAGGGCAGATTAGGGGTTAATACTATTTATTATAGGGTTAGTGAGGCGGATTAGGGGTTAATAACTTTATTATAGTAGCGCTCAGGTCCGCTCGGCAGATTAGGGGTTAATAAGTGTAGGCAGGTGGAGGCGACGTTGTGGGGGGCAGATTAGGGGTTAATAAATATAATATAGGGGTCGGCGGTGTTAGGGGCAGCAGATTAGGGGTACATAAGGATAATGTAAATAGCGGCGGTTTACGGAGCGGCAGATTAGGGGTTAAAAATAATATGCAGGGGTCAGCGATAGCGGGGGCGGCAGATTAGGGGTTAATAAGTGTAAGGTTAGGGGTGTTTAGACTCGGGGTACATGTTAGAGTGTTAGGTGCAGACGTAAGAAGTGTTTCCGCATAGCAAACAATGGGGCTGCGTTAGGAGCTGAACGCGGCTTTTTTGCAGGTGTTAGGTTTTTTTTCAGCTCAAACAGCCCCATTGTTTTCTATGGGAGAATCGTGCACGAGCACGTTTTTGAGGCTGGCCGCTTTCGTAAGCAACTCTGGTATCGAGAGTTGAAGCTGCGTTAAATATGCTCTACGCTCCTTTTTTGGAGCCTAACGTAGCCTTTATGTGGACTCTCAATACCAGAGTTATTTTTATGGTGCGGCCAGAAAAAAGCCGGCGTTAGATTTTCGGGTCGTTACCGACAAAACTCCAAATCTAGCCGCTAATTTAAATTAAATTAAAACTTACCTGTCAAATAAAAAAAATAAGTTTAAACTAACAATTAAACTAATATAACTATTAAACTAAAATTACACTAACTACCAATTAAATTAAACTAAACTACACATTAAAAAAATCCTAACACTACTCTAAAAATTACAAAGTATCTAAATACAAAAACAAAAAAAACGAAGTTACAAAAATTAACAAACACTGAATTATGGAAAATAACAAACGAAATTATCCAAAATAAAAAAGAATTACACCTAATCTAATAGCCCACCCAAAATAACAAAAAATATAGCCTACAATAAACTACCAATGGCCCTTAAAAGTACCTTTTGTTGGGCATTGCCCCAAAGATATCAGCTCTTTTACCTGTAAAAAAAAACACAAAGACCCCCCCAACAGTAAAACGCACCACCCAACCAACCCCCCAAAATAAAAAACCTAATTCTAAAAAAACCTAAGCTACCCACTGCCCTGAAAAGGATATTTGTATGGGCATTGCCCTTAAAAGGGCATTTAGCACTTTTACTGCCCAGACCCTAAACTGAAAAAAAAAACACCCAAAAAAACCTTAAAAAGTCTAACACTAACCCCAAGACGATCCAATTACAGTTTTTGAATTCCCGCTTGAACGATCTTCATCCTGGAGTTGAAGTCCTGATCCAGGAGGTGAGAAGTCTTCATCCAGGCGGCCTCTTAAATCTTCATCCAGGCGGCATCTTCTATCTTTAACCCGTGAGGCGCGGAGCGGGTCCATCCTGAAGACATCCGGCGCGGAGCATCCTCTTCATACGGTCGCTGCCGTACACTGAATCTTCAATCCAAGGGACGCGATCAAAGATGGCATCCCTTGCATTCCTATTGGCTGAAAAATTTGAATCAGCCAATAGAAATTAGAGCTGCTAAAATCCTATTGGCTGTTCAAATCAGCCAATAGGATTTAAGCAGCTCTAATTCTATTGGATGATGAATCAGCCAATAGAATGAGAGCTGCTAAAATCCTATTACCTGTTCAAATAAGGGTTTGTAATGTTAGTGGGTCTTTGTAATTTGGTTTCACTAAAAGAGCTAATATATTTAGGGCAATGCCCTACAAAAGGCCCTTTTAAGGGGCATTGGTAGTTTATTCTAGATTAGGTTTTTAATTTTGGGGTGTTTTTTTTTTTGGGGTATTAGAATAGGAATAATTGTTTTATTTTTGGTGATTTGGTAATTTGGTAATGTTTTTTTTAGCAAAAGAGCTGTTTACCTTAGGGCAATGCCCTACAAAAGGCCCTTTTAAGGCTCCCCAAAAGGCCCTTTTAAAGGCCCTTGGTAGTTTGGGGGGTGGGGGTTTGTATAGTGTTAGGGGGTGTTTCTATTTTTTTTGGAGCAAAAGAGCTTTTTATCTCAGGGCAATGCCCTACAAAAGACCCTTTTAAGAGCCCCCCAAAAGGCCCTTTTAAGGGCCCTTGGTAGTTTGGGGGGTGGGGGTTTGTATAGTTTTAAGGGTGTTTGTATTTTTTTGGGGAGCAAAAGAGCTGTTTATCTCAGGGCAATGCCCTACAAAATGCCCTTTTAAGAGCCCCCCAAAAGGCCCTTTTAAGGGCCCTCGGTAGTTTATTCTAGATTAGGCTTTTTTATTTTGGGATGTTTTTTTTTTTAAAAGGGTATTAGAATAGGAATAATCTTTTTTTGTGGATAATTTCATTTTTTTTTGTAATGGTAGGTTTTTTTATTTTTGTAATGTTAGGTTTTAGTGTAAGGCAGGTTAGGATTTATTTCACAGGTAAGTTTGTATTTATTTTAACTAGGAAGTTAGTAAATAGTTAATAACTATTTACTAACTAGTCTACCTAGTTTAAATAAATACAAACTTACTTGTGAAATAAAAATAAAACCTAAGCTAGCTACAATATAACTATTAGTTGTAGCTAGCTTAGGTTTTATTTCACAGGTAAGTTATTATTTAGTTAATAATTGTAAATTTAATTTAGATCTATTTTAATTATGTTAAAGTTAGGGGTGTAGGTGTAGTGGTTAATAGTTTAATTTAGGTTGTTGCGATGTGGGGGGGCTGGCGGTTTAGGGGTTAGTAGGTTTATTTAGTTAATAATTGTAATTTTAATTTAGCTATATTTTAATTATGTTAAAGTTAGGGGGTGTTAGGGTTAGGGTTACATTAGGGTTAGGGTTACGTTAGGGTTAGGGTTTAATATAGTTTAATTTAGGTTGTTGCGATGTGGGGGGCTGGCGGTTTAGGGGTTAATAGGTTTATTTAGTGGTAGTGATGTGGGAGGCCAGAGGTTTAGGGGTTAATAACTTTATTTAGTTGCGGCGATGTTGGGGAGTGGCGGAATAGGGGTTAATAACTTTAAAATAGTTGCTGCGATGTTGCGGTGCGGCGGAATAGGGGTTAATACATTTATTATAGTGGCGGCGATATCAGGAGCGGAAGATTAGGGGTTAATAATTTTATTTAGGTGGCGGCTATATTGGTAGCGGCAGATTAGGGGTTAATAACTGTAGGCAGGCATCGGCGATGTCAGGGGCAGCAGATTAGGGGTGTTTAGACTTGGGGTTTATGTTAGGGTGTTAGGTTTAAACTGTGTTTTATTTTTGCCCATAGACATCAATAGGGGTTCCTTACGGAGCTTTTGTTTCCACAATCGCAGGTGTAAGATTTTTTTTTAGCCGGCTCTCCCCATTGATGTCTATGGGGAAAGCATGCACGAGCACGTCAAACACAGCGCTGCTTTTATGTGCGGTATGGAGCTCAACGCAGCCATATCGCCTGAACAAGCTGTGTTTTTTTAAACTTGTAATGGCAGCACTATAGGGGGTTAAATAACGCAACTTTTGTGGTGTTCTTTACTTTCCCTATAGCGCTGAAAACTCGTAATCTAGGTGAAAGTAAATAAAAACAATTACGTTTTCCATCAATTTAAAGATAAGCAAGTTTGCATATTGGTGCCTGCTTTGATGGATAACACGTATAATCCTAAACTTAAAACCATCACCCCTCAGTCTGAAGGTAAATGTAAATAGCTGCAGTAAAACTGTAAAATGTAAATAGCTGGGCTGTAAGGTCTTTGGAAGAGGCCCTCTGATCCCTGTATCTGAGGATTACAGTATATATGTGCTTCACAAATAAATGACAATCCTCAAAATGTTACTGTCTTGTTTATCTTAACTTATCTCACCCTGCCCTGACCAGAATCTAACGTTCAATTAGCCTTTTAAATTGTCTTTTGACTTAGCCAGTTGACTGCCCTGTCTATATATTTAACACTAGCTTGGGCTGTGCATTGCACTGGGGGTGCATTGCCTGGGCAGTATGCATTGTTACAAAAGCATATGTTCACATTTTTTAAGTGAACATTTTATGTGAGGCACTAAGATAAGAATTATACAAGAATTCCACAAGGGTTGGACAAGGGGCAAGACATAAGGCAAGTACTCTTGTAATATTGTGTTTTATGTATCTTATTGTTTCCTTATGCAATTGCTGCTGTAATAAGGTGTCTTATGTGTTTAATTGGTTACCACTTTTGTAATAATGCTCAATATCTTTATATTCTTTTTGGCTACCTCTTGTCTCTATAACAAACTACTTTATTCAATTACTCCTTCCCCCTCACCACCTGCACTATTTATTAGCCCATCTCTCTTAAACTCACCTTACTTTTATACTCATGAACTTTATCTATTCCTAAACACTCTTTCTCCCCCCTGCACCTCGCCTCAAAAACATCATTACTGCAAATCTGTATCTCTTCTCATGTGACTCTCCCTGTTGCTTATACTAGCTGCTGGTGGCATTTCCCCTAATCCTGGTCCCCAACAACTTCATAACTTCATAGCCGTGCACATTCATGTGTACCATTCCATTGACTCAGAAAACAAAACTCTGGTAACCTTACTCAAATTCCTCTTGCATCTAAAGCCACTACCCCTTTCACTTGTGCACTCTGGAACTCTCTCTCTGTTTGCAACAAGCTCATTTCTGTACATGACCTCTTTATCTCTCGCTCCCTTGACCTTCTGGCTCTAACAGAAACCTGGCTCTCTCCCCTAGACACAGCATCCACTGCTGCTCTCAGTGCTCTGCCACATGGGGTATCTACTTCAGCCACACTCCTAGGTCTGGTAATAGACAAGGAGGTGGTGCAGGTATTTTACTTTCCTCTTATTGCACCTTCCAACAAATACATCCCATCTCTTCCCTCACATTTTCCTCATTTAAAACCCACATGATTAGCTTATTCTCTCCCCTCTCTGTACATGTTGCAGTCATATACCAACCCCCTGGCTCCTCAACTCAATTTCTAGATTACTTGGCTGCCTGGCTACCTTATTTCCTTTCCTCAGACACCCCTGCCCTCATTCTTGGTGATTTCAACATCCCTCTTGACAATCCCACTGCTTCCTCTGCAAAACAGCTTCTGTAACTCTTTTCCTCTTTTGGTTTGTCACAATGGACTGACTCTCCCACTCACAAAGATGGTCACTCCTTTGACCTGATCTTTAGCTATTGATGCACTATTTCAAACTTCACAAACTCTCCTTTTCCTCTTTCTGATCACCATCTCCTCACTTGCAACATTTCATCCCTTCCTACAACTCTCCCTCCTTCTACTCCTCACACCAAACTTCACAGAAGCATTATGTCATTAGATCAGCAACAGCTTGCTAATTCCCTCAAACCTCTCCTCTCATCCATCTCCTGCCCTGACCAATCTATCTGCCACTATAATTCCACCCTTACGGTCCTTGACAATCTGGCCCCTCTTACCATTGCTCGGAAATCATACACTCATCCTCAGCCCTGGCATACTCCTCTGACATGGTACCTGCGCAGATGTCAGCTCAAGACTTTGCCAGCCACTTCAATAACAAAATCAACTCCATCAGAAACTAAATCAGTTCTCAACATACTTCCATTCTCCCTCAAACGCTCGCAATCAACCATAAGCCACCTCACTACCTGTCCCCTTGACCCTATCCCCTCACAGCTGCTCCCCTCCCTCTCTTCTTCCCTTACCCCTATACTCACACACATTTTCAACCTCTCCCTCAGCACTCGTATAATTCCCTCATCTCTGAAACATGCACTGGTCACACCTATCCTCAAAAAACCTTCTCTTGATCCAACCTCCCCATCCAACTACCGCCCTATTTCCCTATTCTCTCTTGCCTCAAAGCTTCTTGAAAAGCTAGTATATGCACGCCTATCCCATTTCCTTACATTAAACTCCCTCCTTGACCCACTGCAATCTGGATTTCATCCCCATCACTGCACAGAGACAGCAATCGTTAAGGTTACCAATGACCTACTTACAGCAAAATCAAAAGGCCACTTCTCTCTGCTTATCATCCTTGATCTGTCCACAGCCTTTGATACTGTTGCCCAAAACTCTCCAATCCTTCGGCATTTGTGACACAGCCTTCTTGTGGTTCTCTTCCTACCTGTCAAACCATACCTTTAGTGTAGCCTTCTCTGGGGACTCCTCTGCCCCGTCACCACTTTCTGTTTGGGTACCGCAAGGCTCTGTCCTCGGTCCCCTTCTCTTCTTAATCTACACGTCATCATTAGGTTCCCTAATGAAGTCCCACAGGTTCCAATATCATTTGTATGCCGACGACACCCAAATCTACTTCTCTGCACCAGACCTATCTCCTTCTTTGCTAACCCTTGTCACTAAATGTCTTTCTTACATCTCTTCCTCAATGTCCTCTCACTACCTCAAGCTAAATCTCTCCAAAACTGAGCTCCTTATTGTCCCCCCTTCTTCCAAAATCTCCACCACCAATCTCTCTAAAACTGTCGACAATTCCATCACTACCCCTACCCCGCATGGCCGATGTCTTGGGGTCACACTTGACTCAGATCTTTCTTTCACTCCTAACATTCAGTCCTTGGCTAAATCCTGTCACTTCCACCTTAAAAACATCTCTAAAATTAGACATTTCCTTACACAAGACACAACTAACATTTGAATCCACTCTCTCATCTTTTCCCGCCTCGATTACAGCAACTCTGTCCTCTCTGGTCTCCCCAGCTTCCACCTAGCTCCTTTACAATCCATAATGAATGCCTCTGCCAGGCTCATCATCCTTACATGTCGCTCTTCATCTGCTGCACCTCTCTGCCAATCCCTTCACTGACTTCCTCTTGCCTCCAGGATTAAACACAAAATTCTCACTCTGACATTCAAAGCCCTCAACTGCACTGCTCCCCCTATATCTCAGACCTTGTCTCCAGATACTCTCCCTCCCGTCCCCTTCACTCTGCTCATGACCTCCTACTCTATTCCTCTCTTGTTACCTCCTCACACTCACGCCTTATAGGACTTCTCCAGACTGGCTCCCATCTTGTGGAACTCTCTGCCTCGCTCAACAAGACTTTTCCCTAATTTTGAAAAATTCAAGCAATCACTAAAACTCTACTGTTCAGGGATGCATACAACCTACACTAACCTTTCTTTATAACAGTTCCTCACCTCCATTGCTATCCCCTTGAACCCCCTTAGCATGTAAGCCTAATAGTCATGTTGTTTGTAAATCACCTTCTTTAGAGCTGACTACAACAGTGCGACTCTTGGCAGGGCCCTCTACCCGTCTGATCCCTATAAATGTTTCCTTGTATTCCGCCTATGTTTATAGCTCTGCGGAATCTGTTGGCGCTCTACAAATAACCGATAATAATAAAAAGAAGAAGAAGAAAAATTGACCTGATAAACCCTGTTTCTGAACCTTTTAGAATAAAATCGCAGAAACATAACAGTTCAGAAATTGCAGAATTCTTAAAAATGTGTGTCTACTACTTGTCGTGTTTAGCTCCCATAGAATCAATGGAGCAGCGTCTATTTCGTAATCGCTAAATTCTCAGAACATAAAACAAGTTCCACCATGAAGGATTCAGGCATCACAAAACTTGAAAACAGGTAAAGAGAAATAAAATAAAAATAAAAATAAAAATATGACAATTTTGTCAGGTTCGAAAAAGCAAGATACAACCACAAGACCAAATACTTCAAAGGAACTATAGAATATTTTTAAATTCTGCATTCTGTGCCAAGGTGTAGGTGGAAAATCTCAAACCAAGCCTCTAGAATGTACCCGGATATGAACAGCCCCTAGAGACACCTTATATTCTATCCATTAACAAAACAGGCATTTGTTTTACAATTTAAAACATCTGCATGCACCTTTTTTGCAAGGGTGTTTCTAAGTGTAGCTATTGTAATGACTGTTTTTCCCCATTACTAGCAGCTGGTGTTTGATGTACAAGATATTTTAGGCACCATAAACATTTTTTTTTAAATTGCAGGAACATAGGCTAATGAAACCATAGAATAGGCAGGCGATGCGCAACAAATTTCTTATATATTTTGGCCTTTACATATAGGCCATTGTGTCTTCCAATTTACTGACAATAAACATAACCTGAAATTTATAGCTGTATTATATCACTAAAGACCAACACCTTCTGTAGAGGAGAATTGCTACAGCTTTTGCTGTTTCTCGCTTTGCACGTGATCCCTATATGTGTCAGAGCCATTTACTTGATACAGAACCCAAAACTATGAATACCAACTTTATTTTAACTCAAGAATAAAATAAAAAAAATAATATATATACACACACATATAAATACAGTTTATATATATATACAGTGGATATAAAACGTCTACACACTCCTGTTAAAATGTCAGGTTTCTGTGATGTAAAAAATTAGACAAAGATAAATAATTTCAGAACTTTTTCCACCTTTAATGTGACCTATAAAAATCTAAAATGTGGTTGCATAAGTATGCACACCCTCTTATAACTGACTGGGGATGTAGCTGTGTTTAGAATTAAGCAATCACATTCAAAAACATGTTAAATAGGAGTCAGTACACACCTGCCATCATTTAAAGTGCCTCTGATTCATCCCAAATAAAGTTCAGCTGTTCAAGTAGGTCTTTCCTGACATTTTCTTAGTTGCATCCTACAGCAAAAGCCATGGTCCGCAGAGAGCTTCCAAAGCATCAGAGGGATCTTATTGTTAAAAGGTATCAGTCAGGAGAAGGGTACAAAAGAATTTCCAAGGCATTAGATATACCATGGAACACAGTGAAGACAGACATCATCAAGTGGAGAAAATATGGCACAACAGTGACATTACCAAGAACTGGACATCCCTCCAAAATTGTTGAAAAGACGAGAAGAAAACTGGTCTGGGAAAATGCCAAGAGGCCTAGAGCAATATTAAAGGAGCTGCAGGAATATCTGGCAAGTACTGGCTGTGTGGTACATGTGACAACAATCTCCCATATCCTTCATATGTCTGGGCTATGGGGTAGAGTGGCAAGACGGAAGCCTTTTCTTACGAAGAAAAACATCCAAGTCCGGCTAAATTTTGCATAAACACATCTGAAGTCTGCCAAAAGCATGTGGGAAAAGGTGTTATGATCTGATGAAACCAAGGTTGAACTTTTTGGCCATAATTCCAAAAGATATGTTTGGCGCAAAAACAACACTGCACATCACCAAAAGAACACCATACCCACAGTGAAGCATGGTGGTGGCAGCATCATGCTTTGGGACTGTTTTTCTTCAGCTGGAACTGGGACCTTAGTCAAGGTAGAGGGAATTAGGAACAGTTCCAAATACCAGTCAATATTGGCACAAAACCTTCTGCTAGAAAGCGGAACATGAAGAGGAACTTCATCTTTCAGCATGACAATCATACATCCAAATCAACAAAGGAATGGCTTCACCAGAAGAAGATTAAAGTTTTGGAATGGCCCAGCCAGGGCCCAGACCTGAATCGGATCAAAGATCTGTGGGTTGATCTGAAGGGGCTGTGCACAGGAGATGCCCTCACAATCTGACAAATTTGGAGTGTTTTTGCAAAGAAGGGTGGGCAAATCTTGCCAAGTCAAGATGTGCCATGCTGATAGACTCATACCCAAAAAGACTGAGTGCTGTAATACAATCAAAAGGTGCTTTAACAAAGTATTAGTTTAAGGGTGTGCACACTTATGCAACCATATTTTTTTTTTTATTATTTTTACTTCCCTCCACCTAAAAGATTTCAGTTTGTTTTTCAATTGAGTTGTACAGTTTATAGATCACATTAAAGGTGGAAAAAGTTCTGAAATTATTTATCTTTGTCTCATTTTTTTACATCACAGAAACCTGACATTTTAATAGGGGTGTGTAGACTTTTTATATCCACTGTATATGTTATACAGGACTAGTGCTGCTCCAAGGGTTTCAAGCACAAAATGACTCTGCACTATTAGGAATTCCTGAAGGGCGCTGAGGCCCCTTTCAGGAAGATAATGTATAAATAGCAATGTTCACATTGTCTGTTTAAAAGTAATTAACTCTTTCCTGCTTAAAGCTCTGTGCATAATACCTTTACCTAATGTAGTTTTTTTTATCTTTTATATATTTCACAACAATAAAAAAACAGAATCCTTTTCATATCATCTTTTGTAATTTCTGATACTAAAGTTTTCTGTTGACCAGAACCCTTCTCTGGGGTGCACTAAATGAATATTGTACTGTGCAGATCTTTCACAAATGATGTTGTAACACTGACATGTGAGGACTACAGCTGCTCCATGTGTGATTTATCAAAAAGATGGTATATGTCTGGGAGCCCGGCCAAAAAACATGATATAACATACTGTACTCTTGGAACATAATCCAAAAAAACTCCCCTACCACTGTGTTTTAAGCCTATTTATAAAGCTATAACCTTTCAAACTATCCCTGTTATATCTCAAACATCCCCCCTTACCCCTTACCTCATTCAACTATATTTTTGGCACATAATTTGACATAAATTCTCAGCTTTCTTGCTTTGTGTATATGTTCTGCAAACACATGATTTAGATGGAAATTGCATATGCACAGGTTAAGAAACTGAAATCAATAAAAAAATAAAAAAGGCAAAAACGGGGGTTAATTAATACAAAAATAATAATTTGAAATTCACCTCTGAGACCACCCAAAGCTGTTTATTTAAGAAATATGAGTAAACTTTGAAGTTTCTGCGAGCTGCTTCCCATAGAAAGTAATGAGCCTATTTGGCATGCAGTTTCTTGCAGGGGATTAAGGGGTTAACATGGGAGCACCTTGAAATCCTGAAAACTCTCTAAACGTAATACTCATAAAAAGTTGTATGTTTCAGTGTAGTGGCATCTGATTACAATATGATACACTTAACTGTATGTTAATACTACTTAAACCCCCGGTATAAATCTTGATGGCCTACAGAAGTAAAATGCCATTGCCCAGTGAACATGGAGAGAAAACAAACAGCCACATAATGGCTTTTTAAGTCCCCTTGACAATACTGCAAGCAGGGTTGGTTCAAGACGATAACATTTGGGCTGTAGAAGGTTGACCATAAAGCTAAATGTCAAGGATACCAGGGTACAGGTATGGTTACCATCGCAGTCACAGTTTAATGTAGAGTTCTGAGTTACACATGATACAGAATGTATAGAAAGGAACATGAATAGTGATGCCCACTGATATTTATGGTCCTCCCTGCAGTATGTCTAACTCATAGCTGCCCATAAATGTATGGCTAAGGTGACAACCATAGCTACAGGTGTGGTAACCTCATCTTCTGGCTTCTCCCTCCTTTACCTCTCTCTTTGCACTGCATAAAATAGGCAGATTCAGGGCATCTGGCACCTTTGAGGTTTGGGGTTGTAATATTCTGGTACCCCTGAGCATGCCCCTAGAAAACTACCAAACCTATTTTACATTGCTTTATACACTATATATATACTACATACAAAATATATATTCACAAGAAAACCTTTGTAGTGAGATAAAGAGTTCTCATTGAAAAACTCATAGCCCTTGACATTCTGGATTCCAAATGTAAGAGCACGATTCAGAGAGAAACAGTCAGACTGATCAGAGGGTCATCTCTGGCTAGGTGGACGAGTAAGGAACAAGTGGGCGTGGCTGGCTATTTTAAGTGTGGTGTATAGACTTGGGTGGGCAATTTGGGCAGGGTTAGGGCATTTATTGATGGGGTGCACATAGGGCCTGTTTTGTCATTGGACTAGGTAGGACCAGGTGACTTTCATATGGTGTCCATCAGCTGTGTGTTCAGTGAAATTTCAGTCTGCTGACTCTGGTTGGATTTAGTCTGTAGTGGACAGAGAGTTGGGGGTATCATTTTATTATTAGATCCAGGCAGTACATTGTTTTGAGCTGGTCCTGGGTGTGAATGTTCTTTTGTGAAATCAGGATATTAATTGCATAGCATAAGCTGCGGAGGGACATTGAGGAAAATGTTACCAGTGCTTTTAGATTTAAAGGGACAGTAAACCTACATTTATATTGAAACACTTTAAAAGCAATGCTTAAAGGGACACTAAACCTATTTTTTTTCCTTTAATGATTCATATAGAACATGTGATTTTAAGCAATGTTCTAATTTACTCCTATTATGAATTTTTCTTCGTTCTCTTGCTATCTTTATTTAAAAAGCAGGAATGTATAGCTTAAGAGTCAGCCCATTTTTGGTTCAGAACCTGGGTTGTGCTTGCTTATTGGTTTGCTAAATGTAGCCACCAATATGCAAGCACTATCCAGGGTGCTGAACCTAAAATGGGCTGTCTCCTAAGCTTTAAATTCCTTCTTTTTAAATAAAAATAGCAAGAGAATGAAGAAAATTTCGGAATAAGAGTAAATTAGAAAGTTGCTTAAAATTGCATGCTCTATCTGATTCATGAATGAAAAAGAAATGGGTTTAGTGTCCCTTTAACTCCAACTCTTCACAAAAAGTTTTGTATCATAATGCTGACAAGCATTGCCAGCTGTTTTTTTTAGCTTTTAAAAGATTGGTGGCCAGTTAATAAGATGTTAATCCATGTGCATGCCCATTGCTATTGATACAGCCGAGATCATAAGTAGAGGGAGCAACGGCAGTACAGCGACTTATGAGCTGACCACCTGCCTTTAAACACTAAGGGGTCAATTTATCAAGCTCTGTATGGAGCCCTTGTTTCGGCTCGCAGCGGACAGAAATCAACCCGATCAAATATGATCAGGTTGATTGACACCCTCCGAATGACTGCGAATCTGCAGGGGGCAGCATTGCACCAGCAGTTCACAAGAACTGCTGGTGCAATGATAAATGCAGACAGTGTAGGCTGTCGGCATTTATCGATGTGCAGCGGACATGATACGCTACATTGTATCATGTCCTCTCGCACTTACATAAATATACCTCTAAATTAAACAGCTTGCTATGGGTGATGGTAATGCAGATCAGTAAGGAGCACTTTGCTCAGTCTGTGCTTCAATGCTTTGAAAGCAAAATTAGGTTTACTGTCTCTTTAAATATTTCCACATTAGGATAAAGCAAACCCTAGTGACAATGTAGTGCACACATCCATTTCTTTTCAATAAAAAGTATTTCCTCATCTAGCCACTTCCATACGCCTCACTCTCCAACTTCATAGCGTGGCATTTTGTTCCAACTTCCATTCCTTGAAAGATGCTTCCTTTTTGTACTTTGCAGAATTCCTTATTGTATATGAGCGCTTTTCTTATATTTCC